>NW_027040006.1:0-67267 GCF_034236695.1 Oncorhynchus nerka
TTGCCTGGCCAATACATTCTAATTCAACAGCCCATTTCTCTCAGCCCCCCCCTTTGCCTGGCCAATACATTCTAATTCAACAGCCCCTCTCCCTCCCTTTGCCTGGCCAATACATTCTAATTCAACAGCCCTCTCTCGCCCCCTTTGCCTGGCCAATACATTTTCTAATTCAACAGCCCTCTCTCGCCCCCCTTTGCCTGGCCAATACATTCTAATTCAACAGCCCTCTCTCCCCCCTTTGCCTGGCCAATACATTCTAATTCAACAGCCCCTCTCTCCCCCCTTTGCCTGGCCAATACATTCCTAATTCAACATTCTCCACAATACATTCTAATTCAACAGCCCTCTCCGCCCCCCTTTGCCTGGCCAATACATTCTAATTCAACAGCCCCTCCCCCCTTTGCCTGGCCAATACATTCTAATTCAACAGCCCTTTCTCCCCCTTTGCCTGGCCAATACATTCTAATTCAACAGCCCCTCTCTCTCCCTCCCTTTGCCTGGCCAATACATTCTAATTCAACAGCCCCCTCCCCCCCCCTTTGCCTGGCCAATACATTCTAATTCAACAGCCCTCTCTCTCCCTCCCTTTGCCTGGCCAATACATTTCTAATTCAACAGCCCTCTCTCTCTCCCCCTTTGCCTGGCCAATACATTCAATCAACAGCCCTCCCCCCTTTGCCTGGCCAATTCTAATTCAACAGCCCCCTCTCTCCCTCCCTTTGCCTGGCCAATACATTCTAATTCAACATCTCTCTCTCTGTCTCTGTCTCTCTCTCTTTCTCTCTGTCTCTGTCTGTATCTCTCTCTTTCTCTCTGTATCTCTCTCTCTTTCTCTCTGTCTCTCTGTCTCTCTCTCTCTCTCTCTCACTCACTCACTCACTCACTCACTCACTCACTCACTCAGCCTGCTAATACAGCCTGTTGCTAAGAGGGAGAGAGAACACGTCTGTATTCTGGTGAATGAGTTCAAAGAGAGGGAGAGATGAACAGGTGGCCAGAGATACACTAAGCATCCCAAATGGCACCCTATTCCCTATATAGTGCACTACTTTAGACCAGGGCCCTATATAGTGCACTACTTTAGACCAGGGCCCTATATAGTGCACTACTTTAGACCAGGGCCCTATATAGTGCACTACTTTAGACCATGGCCCTATATAGTGCACTACTTTAGACCAGGGCCCTATATAGTGCACTACTTTAGACCAGGGCCATTGGTAAAAATACAGTCTCTAGTAAGTAACTATTGGAATTTAAGTGATTTAACGTGTCTTTGATAGTCAAAAAGACAGACTAATAAACAGAAAAGCTGACAATATGAGAGGGAGACAGAGAGAAGGACTGACTGTACACACACCAAACCTTCAGCCATAATGCTGCTTCTTTGCATTGCAAAAGGCTGAAAATCTCCCTATCAAATCACACACAGTAGCCTTGTCTATTCGACATGCCGTTCCAACTATAGAATTCCCATTTAGGAACAAAAGCTGATTGAATGATCGAGGAAGGGTTGGGATTCCTGAAAAGGCTAGCAGGTAATGCCTGGACCAGCCACAGGGGGCACTGTGAACACGGTGCAGTAGCAGTGAGGGCTGAGAAACAGTGTTTCCCAAATCCAGTCTTCCATTACCCCCTGATCCAACTCAATCAGGTTGATGGTCCAGGGCTACAATAATAATGTGTACTGTTGTAGAGGACAGGAGTTGGGAACCACTGTAGTAGAGGACTGGAGTTGGGAACCACTGTAGTAGAGGACTGGAGTTGGGAACCACTGTAGTAGAGGACTGGAGGTGGGAACCACCGTAGTAGAGGACAGGAGGTGGGAACCACTGTAGTAGAGGACTGGAGGTGGGAACCACCGTAGTAGAGGACTGGAGTTGGGAACCACTGTAGTAGAGGACAGGAGGTGGGAACCACTGTAGTAGAGGACTGGAGGTGGGAACCACTGTAGTAGAGGACTGGAGTTGGGAACCACTGTAGTAGAGGACTGGAGTTGGGAACCACTGTAGTAGAGGACTGGAGTTGGGAACCACTGTAGTAGAGGACTGGAGTTGGGAACCACTGTAGTAGAGGACTGAAGTTGAGGACCACTGTAGTAGAGGACTGGAGTTGGGAACCACCGTAGTAGAGGACAGGAGGTGGGAACCACCGTAGTAGAGGACAGGAGGTGGGAACCACCGTAGTAGAGGACTGGAGTTGGGAACCACCGTAGTAGAGGACTGGAGTTGGGAACCACCGTAGTAGAGGACAGGAGGTGGGAACCACCGTAGTAGAGGACAGGAGGTGGGAACCACCGTAGTAGAGGACTGGAGTTGGGAACCACCGTAGTAGAGGACTGGAGTTGGGAACCACCGTAGTAGAGGACTGGAGTTGGGAACCACCGTAGTAGAGGACTGGAGTTGAGGACCACTGTAGTAGAGGACAGGAGGTGGGAACCACCGTAGTAGAGGACTGGAGCTGAGGACCACTGTAGTAGAGGACTGGAGTTGGGAACCACCGTAGTAGAGGACAGGAGGTGGGAACCACTGTAGTAGAGGACTGGAGTTGGGAACCACTGTAGTAGAGGACTGGAGGTGGGAACCACTGTAGTAGAGGACTGGAGTTGGGAACCACTGTAGTAGAGGACTGGAGTTGGGAACCACTGTAGTAGAGGACTGGAGTTGGGAACCACTGTAGTAGAGGACTGGAGTTGGGAACCACTGTAGTAGAGGACTGGAGTTGGGAACCACTGTAGTAGAGGACTGAAGTTGAGGACCACTGTAGTAGAGTGGTAAAAGGTGACTGAGCCTGTAAAGTGGAATCTGAGGCTGCCTGTGGACTCTGGTCTAAAGTAGTGCATTATATAGGGAATAGGGCCCTGGTCTAAAGTAGTGCATTATATAGGGAATAGGGTGTCATTTGGGAAGCAAACAAAGAACCGCCAGGTGTAACAGGGTAAACGTACTTGACAGTAGCCCACAGCTGGGTTGTGGTGTCCGTACGCTAGCAGCACGTTGTACAGGGTTCTCTGGAGACATGGGTTGGACGTCTTGCGGAACTGAATGTTGTCAGGAAAGGTTCTGTTCAGGTCTGCCAGGGAGACAGGTGGTTAGAATCACTACCAAAAAACAACCTGCCGCCAACTCTAAACATCTCTAACCCTTTCAGCTATTTGTCAAGGCAGAGTACAGACAGAGAGACATATCTCAGAGGTCAAGCTCCCATGTTCAGGTGTATATCAGCTAACCCATGATGATATATATCAGCTAACCCATGATGATCTATATAACCCATGATGACCTATATAACCCATGATGACCTATATAACCCATGATGACCTATATAACCCATGATGACCTATAACCCATGATGATCTATATCAGCTAACCCATGATGATCTATATCAGCTAACCCATGATGATCTATATCAGTTAACCCATGATGACCTATATAACCCATGATGACCTATATAACCCATGATGACCTATATAACCCATGATGACCTATATAACCCATGATGACCTATATAACCCATGATGATCTATATAACCCATGATGACCTATATAACCCATGATGACCTATATAACCCATGATGACCTATAACCCATGATGATCTATATCAGCTAACCCATGATGATCTATATTAGCTAACCCATGATGATCTATATCAGCTAACCCATGATGATCTATATCAGTTAACCCATGATGATCTATATCAGTTAACCCATGATGATCTATATCAGCTAACCCATGATGACCTATATAACCCATGATGACCTATATAACCCATGATGACCTATATAACCCATGATGACCTATATAACCCATGATGACCTATATAACCCATGATGACCTATATAACCCATGATGACCTATATAACCCATGATGACCTATATAACCCATGATGACCTATATAACCCATGATGACCTATATAACCCATGATGATCTATATAACCCATGATGACCTATATAACCCATGATGACCTATAACCCATGATGATCTATATCAGCTAACCCATGATGATCTATATTAGCTAACCCATGATGATCTATATCAGCTAACCCATGATGATCTATATAACCCATGATGATCTATATCAGCTAACCCATGATGATCTATATCAGTTAACCCATGATGATCTATATCAGTTAACCCATGATGACCTATATAACCCATGATGACCTATATAACCCATGATGACCTATATAACCCATGATGACCTATATAACCCATGATGACCTATATAACCCATGATGATCTATATCAGCTAACCCATGATGATCTATATTAGCTAACCCATGATGATCTATATCAGCTAACCCATGATGATCTATATCAGTTAACCCATGATGACCTATATCAGTTAACCCATGATGACCTATATCAGTTAACCCATGATGATCTATATCAGCTAACCCATGATGATCTATATCAGCTAACCCATGATGACCTATATAACCCATGATGACCTATATAACCCATGATGACCTATATAACCCATGATGACCTATATAACCCGTGATGAGGTATATCAGTTAACCCATGATGAGGTATATCAGTTAACCCATGATGATCTATATCAGTTATCCCATGATGATCTATATCAGCTAACCCATGATGAGGTATATCAGTTAACCCATGATGAGGTATATCAGTTAACCCATGATGAGGTATATCAGCTAACCCATGATGATCTATATCAGCTAACCCATGATGAGGTATATTAGTTAACCCATGATGATCTATATCAGCTAACCCATGATGATCTATATCAGTTAACCCATGATGACCTATATAACCCATGATGATCTATATCAGCTAACCCATGATGATGTATATCAGCTAACCCATGATGATCTATATCAGTTAACCCATGATGATATATACCAGTTAACCCATGATGATATATATCAGTTAACCCATGATGATATATATCAGCTAACCCATGATGAACTATATAACCCATGATGAGGTATATCAGTTAACCCATGATGATCTATATCAGTTAACCCATGATGATACATATCAGCTAACCCATGATGAACTATATAACCCGTGATGAGGTATATCAGCTAACCCGTGATGATATATATCAGTTAACCCATGATGATCTATATTAGCTAACCCGTGATGACCTATATAACCCGTGATGAGGTATATCAGCTAACCCGTGATGAGGTATATCAGCTAACCCGTGATGAGGTATATTAGCTAACCCGTGATGAGGTATATTAGCTAACCCGTGATGAGGTATATTAGCTAACCCGTGATGAGGTATATTAGCTAACCCGTGATGAGGTATATTAGCTAACCCGTGATGAGGTATATTAGCTAACCCGTGATGAGGTATATTAGCTAACCCGTGATGAGGTATATTAGCTAACCCGTGATGAGGTATATTAGCTAACCTGTGATGAGGTATATTAGCTAACCTGTGATGATCTATATTAGCTAACCCGTGATGAGGTATATTAGCTAACCCGTGATGAGGTATATTAGCTAACCCGTGATGAGGTATATTAGCTAACCCGTGATGAGGTATATTAGCTAACCCGTGATGATCTATATTAGCTAACCCGTGATGATCTATATTAGCTAACCCGTGATGATCTATATTAGCTAACCCGTGATGATCTATATTAGCTAACCCGTGATGAGGTATATTAGCTAACCCGTGATGATCTATATTAGCTAACCCGTGATGAGGTATATTAGCTAACCTGTGATGATCTATATTAGCTAACCCGTGATGAGGTATATTAGCTAACCTGTGATGATCTATATTAGCTAACCCGTGATGAGGTATATCAGCTAACCCGTGATGAGGTATATCAGCTAACCCGTGATGATGTATATCAGTTAACCCATGATGATCTATATTAGCTAACCCATGATGACCTATATAACCCGTGATGAGGTATATCAGCTAACCCGTGATGAGGTATATCAGCTAACCCGTGATGAGGTATATTAGCTAACCCGTGATGAGGTATATTAGCTAACCCGTGATGAGGTATATTAGCTAACCCGTGATGAGGTATATTAGCTAACCCGTGATGAGGTATATTAGCTAACCCGTGATGAGGTATATTAGCTAACCCGTGATGAGGTATATTAGCTAACCCGTGATGAGGTATATTAGCTAACCCGTGATGAGGTATATTAGCTAACCCGTGATGAGGTATATTAGCTAACCCGTGATGAGGTATATTAGCTAACCTGTGATGAGGTATATTAGCTAACCTGTGATGATCTATATTAGCTAACCCGTGATGAGGTATATTAGCTAACCCGTGATGAGGTATATTAGCTAACCCGTGATGAGGTATATTAGCTAACCCGTGATGAGGTATATTAGCTAACCCGTGATGATCTATATTAGCTAACCCGTGATGATCTATATTAGCTAACCCGTGATGATCTATATTAGCTAACCCGTGATGATCTATATTAGCTAACCCGTGATGATCTATATTAGCTAACCCGTGATGAGGTATATTAGCTAACCCGTGATGATCTATATTAGCTAACCCGTGATGAGGTATATTAGCTAACCTGTGATGATCTATATTAGCTAACCCGTGATGATCTATATTAGCTAACCCGTGATGATCTATATTAGCTAACCCGTGATGAGGTATATTAGCTAACCCGTGATGATCTATATTAGCTAACCCGTGATGAGGTATATTAGCTAACCTGTGATGATCTATATTAGCTAACCCGTGATGAGGTATATTAGCTAACCTGTGATGATCTATATTAGCTAACCCGTGATGAGGTATATCAGCTAACCCGTGATGAGGTATATCAGCTAACCCGTGATGATATATATCAGTTAACCCATGATGATCTATATTAGCTAACCCATGATGACCTATATAACCCGTGATGAGGTATATCAGCTAACCCGTGATGAGGTATATCAGCTAACCCGTGATGAGGTATATTAGCTAACCCGTGATGAGGTATATTAGCTAACCCGTGATGAGGTATATTAGCTAACCCGTGATGAGGTATATTAGCTAACCCGTGATGAGGTATATTAGCTAACCCGTGATGAGGTATATTAGCTAACCCGTGATGAGGTATATTAGCTAACCCGTGATGAGGTATATTAGCTAACCCGTGATGAGGTATATTAGCTAACCTGTGATGAGGTATATTAGCTAACCTGTGATGATCTATATTAGCTAACCCGTGATGAGGTATATTAGCTAACCCGTGATGAGGTATATTAGCTAACCCGTGATGAGGTATATTAGCTAACCCGTGATGAGGTATATTAGCTAACCCGTGATGATCTATATTAGCTAACCCGTGATGATCTATATTAGCTAACCCGTGATGATCTATATTAGCTAACCCGTGATGATCTATATTAGCTAACCCGTGATGATCTATATTAGCTAACCCGTGATGAGGTATATTAGCTAACCCGTGATGATCTATATTAGCTAACCCGTGATGAGGTATATTAGCTAACCTGTGATGATCTATATTAGCTAACCCGTGATGAGGTATATTAGCTAACCTGTGATGATCTATATTAGCTAACCCGTGATGAGGTATATTAGCTTACCCGTGATGAGGTATATTAGCTTACCCGTGATGAGGTATATTAGCTAACCCGTGATGAGGTATATTAGCTAACCCGTGATGAGGTATATTAGCTAACCCGTGATGAGGTATATTAGCTAACCCATGATCATCTATATTAGCTAACCCGTGATGAGGTATATTAGCTAACCCGTGATGAGGTATATTAGCTAACCCGTGCTGAGGTATATTAGCTAACCCGTGATGAGGTATATTAGCTAACCTGTGCGTATGGAGTCTACCAGCTTGGGGTCATGCTGTTGCTTCGTAGTGTCCAGTAGAGAGTGATAGTATCCTGGGTTCTTCTCCAGGTGCTCCTGGGCCCCGCTGGCTGACATCCAGACCAACCCTCGGTGCTCGTTGGGCACGCCCTTACGCACATACCGCTTCACTGTGGGAGTGCTTCATAAGTCAGTGATACAACTTAAGTCTCTTTTCCGCTCTCTCACACACACACACACACACACACACACCAAACGTATAAGCTGGAAGTGGAAGCCTAAGTATTGTCCATTTGTTTACTCCCCCCCCTTAAAAGATTTAGATGCACTATTGTAAAGTGGCTGTTCCACTGGATGTCTTAAGGTGAACGCACCAATTTGTAAGTCGCTCTGGATAAGAGCGTCTGCTAAATGACTTAAATGTAAATGTGAAATGGGGAGGGGTGGTAGGGTTAAGGGAAAATATTTTTAAAATATTTTTAAATAACATATTTACAAATCAATTTAAAAAATAATCAAATACACTAACAGTCAAAAGTTTGGACACCTACTCATTCAAGGGTTTCTCTTTATTTTTTCTACATTGTAGAATAATAATGAAGACATCAGAACTATCACATATGGAATCATGTTGTAACTACAAACAAAGAGTGTCAAACAAATGAAAATATATTTTATTTTTCAGATTCTTCAAAGTAGAAAAGTTGCATCTTTGCCTTGAGGACAGCATTGCACACTTTTGGCATTCTCTCAACCAGCCTGGTTAGAGAAGACAATGCTTCTACTAGTCAAGACTCAATCTCACAGGCACAAACATGACTCGAGTTGGGCTGCCACGGTAACCTCCCGCCCTTAAAATGGGGCAGGTGAACATGTTTGTCTAATCTGTGATATTTTAGTTAATAGACTTGGGATACAAAAAAATCTAATTAAACAAAATACCACATTACTTCTTAGGTGTATTGTTTTAGAGACATTACAATGCTCATCTGTTTTTTTGTGTTTTGTTGGTGTCATTTTAGCAAAAAAAAGATATATTGTCGCTGTTAAAAAATATATATATAAATAGTTGATTTTATGCTCTGGCTCCGATGAAGTCCCACTCACCCTTGATGCTCTTCTCCAGCCGTCCCCGTCCCTGCAACAGCCTGGACCATCTGATGGACCTCCTGGTGAGCACGGCCAGGTACTCTGACATCAACTCCTCATACGACTCATAGTCAAAGTCCTCCAACCGCTCAAAGCCATACGGGTCCACACTGAAACAGAGTCACAGCCATACGGGTCCACACTGAAACAGAGTCACAGCCATACGGAGTCCACACTGAAACAGAGTCACAGCCAAACGGAGTCCACACTGAAACAGAGTCACAGCCATATCGGTCCACACTGAAACAGAGTCACAGCCATATCGGTCCACACTGAAACAGAGTCACAGCCAAACGGGTCCACACTGAAACAGAGTCACAGCCAAACGGAGTCCACACTGAAACAGAGTCACAGCCAAACGGAGTCCACACTGAAACAGAGTCACAGCCATATCGGTCCACACTGAAACAGAGTCACAGCCAAACGGAGTCCACACTGAAACAGAGTCACAGCCAAACGGAGTCCACACTGAAACAGAGTCACAGCCAAACGGAGTCCACACTGAAACAGAGTCACAGCCAAACGGAGTCCACACTGAAACAGATTCACAGCCAAACGGAGTCCACACTGAAACAGAGTCACAGCCAAACGGAGTCCACACTGAAACAGAGTCACAGCCATACGGAGTCCACACTGAAACAGAGTCACAGCCATACGGGTCCACACTGAAACAGAGTCACAGCCATACAGAGTCCACACTGAAACAGAGTCACAGCCAAACAGAGTCACAGCCATACGGGTCCACACTGAAACAGAGTCACAGCCAAACGGGTCCACACTGAAACAGAGTCACAGCCAAACGGGTCCACACTGAAACAGAGTCACAGCCAAACGGGTCCACACTGAAACAGAGTCACAGCCATACAGAGTCACAGCCATACGGGTCCACACTGAAACAGAGTCACAGCCAAACGGGTCCACACTGAAACAGAGTCACAGCCATACGGGTCCACACTGAAACAGAGTCACAGCCAAACGGGTCCACACTGAAACAGAGTCACAGCCAAACGGGTCCACACTGAAACAGAGTCACAGCCATACGGGTCCACACTGAAACAGAGTCACAGCCATATGTGTCCACACTAAAACAGTCACAGCCATATGTGTCCACACTAAAACAGTCACAGCCATATGTGTCCACAGTAAAACAGTCACAGCCATATGTGTCCACACTGAAACAGTCACAGCCATATGTGTCCACACTAAAACAGTCACAGCCATATGTGTCCACACTGAAACAGAGTCACAGCCATATGTGTCCACACTAAAACAGTCACAGCCATACGGAGTCTACCTAGCAGGAGTCAGAAACTAAGTCAATCAAGGGGATAGTGAGTGACAAGCGTAGTGAGACTGGTGAGTAGTAGTAGCATGTTTGGGAATCTGTTGTTTGCTATGGAATCTGGACACAGACAGGCCCTTTATAAGACCAGACACATTCTCCATTCAGCAGGACTAGATTTAATAAGATCTTAGAGCAATGATATCATGTGGATTAGTGACCTGATGGGATTTTCCCACTTGAATACTGAGAGGTGGTTGAGTAAAACCACACTGTGGAAAGGAAGGAGGAGGAGGAAAGGAGAGGAAGAATGAGCCCTGAGAGACAACCAAGGTTATTATAGTAAACTAAAACATGAAAAAAAAGTTAGAAAAACTAAAGAACTATTATATTTTACTCCAAAACTAACTAGTATGAATACAAATATTTCTTAAATCATGATGTATGTTTTAACTAATAGAAATAAAAACACTAAACTATAATCACCTTGGGGGCCACAACGTGTACCCTATCATGTAGAAAAAGATACAACCTAAATTTTTTTCCTAGCCAGCAATGTTCATCGATTACACGGTGTTTAAATGTTCACAACAGCGGAGGACTCCTGTGCATAGAGCACAACACGTGTGACTAGCTACTAAAACGTGTGTAATCTCCATGGTGGGGGACGGGGTGTCGGGTGTGAGGCAGCTTGGAATAGTGCACATGCCATTACGAAGGACGGAGTCCAACAGTCCTCTCATTCTCAACACATCAATTTAGCTAGCTAACTACTGTATGAGGTAGCTTTGTAAAACACAAGTACAACAAACACCTGCCGTGGTTTTTGTCGTTAGCCAGATTGACTAGCTAGCGTTGGCCATTTTTTTGTTTTGTTTTTACATTACTCTCCCTAAAATGGTTTAACTTTTGTTTAACGCTAAGAACATTCAATTGTCAGGTGTATGGTGATAGGGACGTGCAAAAATATGCAAAGCTTCGTAGCCAGCTAGTTTGTTAAATTGGCATGTAACTTTTGCAGGCTATAAAGAGTGGCTACCTGTGCACTCTCTCTTTGGCGCTGCTGCCGCTGGGAGGAGAGTTGATAGTTGAGTTCAGGCTGCGAAGTTGCGGCGAGCGAACCTTGTTCGCTTTGTTGTTTTTCTTTTCCATGAGTGAACCCAAATATATTCCAAAATATGCCGTGGAAATGTGGCCTAAACGTTTAGTTAATCGCAGTAGGCTATTCTGTAGTCCAAAAGTTGAAACGGTATCGCTGCTCTCTCCATGAAGCGAGTCCCACAACTGCAAGTCCCAGGCGTGGACTCGGATGCCGATCAGGGACAGTCGAAGAGTCACTCGATGTCCCAGACAGTCAAACAACGGAGAGTTGTATTGACCCACCCGAGGCACAAGCTAATTTAGCTGGAAGAGGAGAGTAAAGTGTCTCGATCTTTCATCCTATCTGGAAGAGAGAAACCCGTTTATGCACCTGGATTTTTACTTTGGTGGCTGAAACTGGAGAGCAACCGCAATCTGGTATCAACTATGTTAAACGCGATCGGCTGACTCCACAGCGTCTCGAAACATGGTCCATAATTAATAAATATATTGAAATGTCTATGACTCTGCCGGGTGGTTTCTTTCCATGTTTTCCAAGGTAGAACGCCTGACTGTGCCCGAGCTCCGCTTAGCCTCTGGGCACATGTCAATCAAGCATGAGCGGGAAATAGAACCGCCCTCTCATAAATATTCTAGGTACGCAAAAACGATCAGCGATGAAATAACAAACCTATTCGATTATATATAATCACATCTCATTTTCTTACATTTTACTTCGTAATATACTAGGTTTACAAAATGTCCACAATGCCACGTCATGATAACGGAATAGGGAAACCCTTCTGACGCTTACCTTTAGCCACGCCCCCTGGCAGGTGATTTTTACAGTAGATGACGTCATGCATCACACATACCATGACACAAATCATTGTAAAAAAAAACATCTCTGTTAAATTTCTGAAATTAATATTTGAAGTAGCTACATCTTCAAATGAGTATGAATCTAAGGTCATATCCTCATATACAGTTTTTTTTTCTTCTTCCAGAAACAAATGTATGTCTTTGTGTGTTTGAGCATAACCCATCAATACAAGTGCACATCGTCCATTTCTTAGCATAAAAATAGTGTGTTTAGGGCTGTTTTTCCACCCGTCAGTGAAAGGCAACTGGTGTGAATAGTATGAGATAAGTGGGTTATTTCCCCAGGTCATAGTCCATGTCTGTAGCCAAAACACTGGCAGTAAGGGCACATTTACCGTGTTGTGGTTGTAGAACATCTAGCTGGCACACAAACAACCTGTGTGGGTGTATCTGGGACCTTGGAACATTCCAGAAAAAAATTAACCCTCTGGGGGTCAACATTTGAACAAAGATTCTCTTGTAAAACTTCATTGATACATGTCGCGGCCAAATATGTCCCTGATCTCTGAGATTATTCTAATGACATTAAATGAAATGTATGGTTTACTTGTCATAACGACAATAGTCACGAGCCTTAGGGAGAGTATAGATACGCCAAGGTCAGTAGAGCTATAACTCAAACCGGCTAATAAATGAAAGGTTGATTCGAAGGGAACAGTAAAACTGTTTCAGATTGATCACAACGTCAACAATACAATAACTACAAGATACGGGATTGAGTTTCTTTAATCTGATAAAGAGCAGAGGTTCGTTTGACTCGGTTGTCATAGCTACAGTTTAAGTCCTGATATTATTGCTTCACATTGTTTTCCACGAAAATCCCATTCTAAAGATTTAGGCTTAGTCAATGTTTAACACCGTTGTTCTGTTTGTCTTTCCACTGTTACAGTACGGACGACACACACACACACACACACACACACACACACTACTCTACTTAGAGCATTACACAGCTTCTGAGTAATCACCACACGTAGAGCGTAGGCTGCTTCCTACAACCCCACGGCTTTCAGAGGACAGCAACACATGGGATACCTGGCATGACCTTGAAGGTGTATCGTGTTTCACTGTGAGGAGAGAGAAAGTTCAGAAGGCTTTTATCTTTCACAGACGGACGCATCACTGAAGTCAGAGTGAGTGGACGAGTGACTTAGAAATTAAAGGTGTCTGTGAATCGGATGATTCTGGGTTTATGAATCAGTTTCGCTGAAGGGTCGCTGTAGTTTAACGTCCTGTACTTTGGTCTCTCCTGCTTTTCTGTCTGTAGTCTTTCTGGCTCTGCAACACTTGAACCACGCATAGTGATGACATCATCTTTGTGTGACATCACAGCGCAACCCTGCCCCTCCCCCTCCTGACATGTCACCTCCCCACTTTGCAGTGCCATGGGGATATTTACTTCCTGTTTGGCTTCATGTGGGCGGTGCTCCTGGTTGGACGTTGTGGGTGCTGACGGCAGGAAGCAAAGGTCAAGATCAGGGGTTGTGGGGACAGAGGTCATGACATCAGGGGTCGTAGATTCAGAAGGTGGGGGTGAGAGGCTGGTGTTATGGGCCTGGCCCAGTTCTGATGGTTCTGATTCTGAGCCGTGGGCCCTCCTAGGGATGGGGTATCTGGGCTGGCCTCTCTGGGTGGACTGGGGTTGGGGTGGATCCATGTACTGTTTTCTCCAGGGGTAGGAGAGATGTGAGCCTTCCAGGGTCCTGGTTTTGGACCCTAACCCTGAGTATTTCTGTGCTGGTGGATCCACAGAGGAAGCTAGGGCCCACACAGGAGGACAAGGGAGCAGCGTTGCCAGGTACCCAGACTGCAAGGCCTCTACCTCAGGTATCCCTACCTGGGGTGCTGGGGGAGACCACTGGACCACTGCAGCAGAGCAGAGCAGCTCTACCTGCACATAGCTGAGCTCCTGACCTAAGACCTGTACCTTTAATTCCTTATCTGAAACCTGTGCCTTGACCTCCTGACCTGTAACCTGTGCCTTGAGCTCCTGACCTGAAACTTCAACTTCACTGTCTTGATCAGGATCCTGATTTTCCTGATGTGAAGCCTGTACCACTATTTCCTGACCCACTGAAGCCTTAACTTCAATGTTTTCACTCTGAACCTTTTAGCTCCTTGTTAAATTCTGAACCATGGCCTTCTCGTCTTTGACCTGAGCTAACAATCTGTTCTTGGTTCGTACCCAGAGTCTCTACCTGTTGGTTCGTACCCAGAGTCTCTACCTGTTGGTTCGTACCCAGAGTCTCTACCTGTTGGTTCGTACCCAGAGTCTCTATCTGTTGATTAGCACCCCAAACTTCTACCTCCTTAATTGAATCCTGAATCTGACCGTCAGCTTCTTGATCTGAACCTGGAGCCCTTATCTGCTTATTGACTACAGAGTGACCTTTCACCTTCTGATTCCAGTTCCTCCCTTTTCTGTGTTGAGGTGAATCCTTCAGACCAGCTACTGTCTTCTCTGATCCTCTATCTCCTTCCTGCACTCCATAGGGGTTCTCTTTCCTCTGCTGTCCCCAGCCTTTACTCTTAACCTGTTGCTTCACTGAACTCTGACCTTTGACGGGTTGACCTGGTTGACCTAAGCACTGTTGTCCCTGTTCTTCCTGACGACTCACTAATTCGTTGACACGTCCAGATGAGCTGGTACCAGGAGAGGAGCTTTTCCTCTGGCAACTCACGTCACTTCCCCGGTGCACCGTCGCCATGGTTTCAAACTTGTCCATTATGGCAGACAGTAGCTTCCCCTTGCCGATCGGTCGGGGTCTTTTTGACGCTCCTCCCCTCTGTGTGGCCCCTCCCCTCTCTTTCTGCGTTGCTGCGGCAAACCTGGCCAGCACATCCTTAACAGTGTTTCCCTTTCTCACTCCACGCCCTGTTTTGGGAATGCAGCCCTCAACCTGTCCACTAGGGGTCTCTCTGCCATGGCTCTGGCTCCCACAGCCTCCCCCTCCACCCCCTCTGGAGGACAGTGCCAGGGCCCCCACCTCCCGGCGGTGAGTGAGCGGAGGGTTGGGGGTGTTCCTCAGGAACTTGGCCTGGAGAAGCTGGAAGGAGGTGAGGCGTCTTGAGACGTCACTCCCTGCTGGTCGACCTCCACACCTGCTGAACTGGGGCACCTCCAACCCCACACTGACCTCCAGCCCTAACGTCTCAGGGGGCCTCGTGGTGGGGCTCCGGCCGGGCAGGTCCTGGGTTAAGTAGTGGAGCAGGCTCTCCAGAACCCCTCTGAGCTCCGGGCGGGTCGTCCGGTCCCAAACCAGCCTCCTCAGGGTTCTGGTGTCCACAATGAGGCCTGATGGCCCTGCATTCGCTGCTCTCTCTGCTCTGTAGGGAAACATAAGGGCTTAGCTTTGTTCTCAGGACAGAACAGGGAACATAGAAATAGAATCTAGATTGTATTTCTGTAACGGAAACATCCTGTGATAGGGCTTACTAACCTCGACCATCTCTGTACAACTATAACCTCTACCATCTCTGTACTATAAACTCTACCATCTCTGTACTATAACCTCTACCATCTCTGTACTATAACCTCTACCATCTCTGTACTATAACCTTTATCATCTCTGTACCTCTATCATCTCTGTACTACTATAACCTCTACCATCTCTGTACTATAACCTCTACCATCTCTGTACTATAACCTTTATCATCTCTGTACCTCTATAACCTCTACCATCTCTGTACTATAACCTTTATCATCTCTGTACCTCTATAACCTCTACCATCTCTGTACTACTATAACCTCTACCATCTCTGTACTACTATAACCTCTACCATCTCTGTACAACTATAACCTCTACCATCTCTGTACTATAACATCTACCATCTCTATACTACTATAACCTCTACCATCTCTGTACTATAACCTCTACCATCTCTGTACTATAACCTCTACCATATCTGTACTATAACCTCTACCATCTCTGTACTACTATAACCTCTATCATCTCTGTACTATAACCTCTACCATCTCTGTACTACTATAACCTCTATCACCTTTGTACTATAACCTCTACCATCTCTGTACTATAACCTCTACCATCTCTGTACTATAACCTCTACCATCTCTGTACTACTATAACCTCTACCATCTCTGTACTACTATAACCTCTATCATCTCTGTACTATAACCTCTACCATATCTGTACTATAACCTCTACCATCTCTGTACTACTATAACCTCTACCATCTCTGTACTATAACCTCTACCATCTCTGTACAACTATAACCTCTATCATCTCTGTACTATAACCTCTACCATCTCTGTACTATAACCTCTACCATCTCTGTACTATAACCTCTACCATCTCTGTACTACTATAACCTCTATCACCTTTGTACTATAACCTCTACCATCTCTGTACTATAACCTCTACCATCTCTGTACTATAACCTCTACCATCTCTGTACTACTATAACCTCTACCATCTCTGTACTACTATAACCTCTATCATCTCTGTACTATAACCTCTACCATATCTGTACTATAACCTCTACCATCTCTGTACTACTATAACCTCTACCATCTCTGTACTATAACCTCTACCATCTCTGTACAACTATAACCTCTATCATCTCTGTACTATAACCTCTACCATCTCTGTACTATAACCTCTACCATCTCTGTACTATAACCTCTACCATCTCTGTACTACTATAACCTCTACCATCTCTGTACTATAACCTCTACCATCTCTGTACTATAACCTCTACCATCTCTGTACTATAACCTCTACCATCTCTGTACTATAACCTCTACCATCTCTGTACTACTATAACCTCTACCATCTCTGTACTATAACCTCTACCATCTCTGTACTATAACCTCTACCATCTCTGTACTATAACCTCTACCATCTCTGTACTATAACCTCTACCATCTCTGTACAACTATAACCTCTATCATCTCTGTACTATAACCTCTACCATCTCTGTACTATAACCTCTACCATCTCTGTACTATAACCTCTACCATCTCTATACTACTATAACCTCTACCAGCTCTGTACTATAACCTCTACCATCTCTGTACTATAACCTCTACCATCTCTGTACTACTATAACCTCTATCATCTCTGTACTATAACCTCTACCATCTCTGTACTATAACCTCTACCATCTCTGTACTACTATAACCTCTATCATCTCTGTACTATAACCTCTACCATCTCTGTACTACTATAACCTCTACCATCTCTGTACTATAACCTCTACCATCTCTGTACTATAACCTCTACCATCTCTGTACTATAACCTCTACCATCTCTGTACTATAACCTCTACCATCTCTGTACTACTATAACCTCTACCATTTCTGTACTATAACCTCTACCATCTCTGTACTATAACCTCTACCATCTCTGTACTATAACCTCTACCATCTCTGTACTATAACCTCTACCATCTCTGTACTATAACCTCTACCATCTCTATACTATAACCTCTACCATCTCTGTACTATAACCTCTACCATCTCTGTACTATAACCTCTACCATCTCTGTACTATAACCTCTACCATCTCTGTACTATAACCTCTACCATCTCTGTACTACTATAACCTCTACCATTTCTGTACTATAACCTCTACCATCTCTGTACTATAACCTCTACCATCTCTGTACTATAACCTCTACCATCTCTGTACTATAACCTCTACCATCTCTATACTATAACCTCTACCATCTCTGTACTATAACCTCTACCATCTCTGTACTATAACCTCTACCATCTCTGTACTATAACCTCTACCATCTCTGTACTACTATAACCTCTACCATTTCTGTACTATAACCTCTACCATTTCTGTACTATAACCTCTACCATCTCTGTACTATAACCTCTACCATCTCTGTACTATAACCTCTACCATCTCTGTACTATAACCTCTACCATCTCTGTACTATAACCTCTACCATCTCTGTACAACTATAACCTCTATCATCTCTGTACTATAACCTCTACCATCTCTGTACTATAACCTCTACCATCTCTGTACTATAACCTCTACCATCTCTATACTACTATAACCTCTACCAGCTCTGTACTATAACCTCTACCATCTCTGTACTATAACCTCTACCATCTCTGTACTACTATAACCTCTATCATCTCTGTACTATAACCTCTACCATCTCTGTACTACTATAACCTCTACCATCTCTGTACTATAACCTCTACCATCTCTGTACTATAATACCATCTCTGTACTATAACCTCTACCATCTCTGTACTATAACCTCTACCATCTCTGTACTATAACCTCTACCACAACTATAACCTCTATCATCTCTGTACAACTATAACCTCTATCATCTCTGTACTATAACCTCTACCATCTCTGTACTATAACCTCTACCATCTCTGTACTATAACCTCTACCATCTCTGTACTATAACCTCTACCATCTCTGTACAACTATAACCTCTATCATCTCTGTACTATAACCTCTACCATCTCTGTACTATAACCTCTACCATCTCTGTACTATAACCTCTACCATCTCTATACTACTATAACCTCTACCAGCTCTGTACTATAACCTCTACCATCTCTGTACTATAACCTCTACCATCTCTGTACTACTATAACCTCTATCATCTCTGTACTATAACCTCTACCATCTCTGTACTATAACCTCTACCATCTCTGTACTACTATAACCTCTATCATCTCTGTACTATAACCTCTACCATCTCTGTACTACTATAACCTCTACCATCTCTGTACTATAACCTCTACCATCTCTGTACTATAACCTCTACCATCTCTGTACTATAACCTCTACCATCTCTGTACTATAACCTCTACCATCTCTGTACTACTATAACCTCTACCATTTCTGTACTATAACCTCTACCATCTCTGTACTATAACCTCTACCATCTCTGTACTATAACCTCTACCATCTCTGTACTATAACCTCTACCATCTCTGTACTATAACCTCTACCATCTCTATACTATAACCTCTACCATCTCTGTACTATAACCTCTACCATCTCTGTACTATAACCTCTACCATCTCTGTACTATAACCTCTACCATCTCTGTACTATAACCTCTACCATCTCTGTACTACTATAACCTCTACCATTTCTGTACTATAACCTCTACCATCTCTGTACTATAACCTCTACCATCTCTGTACTATAACCTCTACCATCTCTGTACTATAACCTCTACCATCTCTATACTATAACCTCTACCATCTCTGTACTATAACCTCTACCATCTCTGTACTATAACCTCTACCATCTCTGTACTATAACCTCTACCATCTCTGTACTACTATAACCTCTACCATTTCTGTACTATAACCTCTACCATTTCTGTACTATAACCTCTACCATCTCTGTACTATAACCTCTACCATCTCTGTACTATAACCTCTACCATCTCTGTACAACTATAACCTCTATCATCTCTGTACAACTATAACCTCTATCATCTCTGTACTATAACCTCTACCATCTCTGTACTACTATAACCTCTACCATCTCTGTACTATAACCTCTACCATCTCTGTACTATAACCTCTACCATCTCTGTACTATAACCTCTACCATCTCTATACTATAACCTCTACCATCTCTGTACTATAACCTCTACCATCTCTGTACTATAACCTCTACCATCTCTGTACTATAACCTCTACCATCTCTGTACTACTATAACCTCTACCATTTCTGTACTATAACCTCTACCATCTCTGTACTATAACCTCTACCATCTCTGTACTATAACCTCTACCATCTCTGTACTATAACCTCTACCATCTCTATACTATAACCTCTACCATCTCTGTACTATAACCTCTACCATCTCTGTACTATAACCTCTACCATCTCTGTACTACTATAACCTCTACCATCTCTGTACTATAACCTCTACCATCTCTGTACTATAACCTCTACCATCTCTGTACTATAACCTCTACCATCTCTGTACTATAACCTCTACCATCTCTGTACTACTATAACCTCTACCATCTCTGTACTATAACCTCTACCATCTCTGTACTATAACCTCTACCATCTCTGTACTATAACCTCTACCATCTCTGTACTATAACCTCTACCATCTCTGTACAACTATAACCTCTATCATCTCTGTACTATAACCTCTACCATCTCTGTACTATAACCTCTACCATCTCTGTACTATAACCTCTACCATCTCTATACTACTATAACCTCTACCAGCTCTGTACTATAACCTCTACCATCTCTGTACTATAACCTCTACCATCTCTGTACTACTATAACCTCTATCATCTCTGTACTATAACCTCTACCATCTCTGTACTATAACCTCTACCATCTCTGTACTACTATAACCTCTATCATCTCTGTACTATAACCTCTACCATCTCTGTACTACTATAACCTCTACCATCTCTGTACTATAACCTCTACCATCTCTGTACTATAACCTCTACCATCTCTGTACTATAACCTCTACCATCTCTGTACTATAACCTCTACCATCTCTGTACTACTATAACCTCTACCATTTCTGTCTACTATAACCTCTACCATCTCTGTACTATAACCTCTACCATCTCTGTACTATAACCTCTACCATCTCTGTACTATAACCTCTACCATCTCTGTACTATAACCTCTACCATCTCTATACTATAACCTCTACCATCTCTGTACTATAACCTCTACCATCTCTGTACTATAACCTCTACCATCTCTGTACTATAACCTCTACCATCTCTGTACTATAACCTCTACCATCTCTGTACTACTATAACCTCTACCATTTCTGTACTATAACCTCTACCATCTCTGTACTATAACCTCTACCATCTCTGTACTATAACCTCTACCATCTCTGTACTATAACCTCTACCATCTCTATACTATAACCTCTACCATCTCTGTACTATAACCTCTACCATCTCTGTACTATAACCTCTACCATCTCTGTACTATAACCTCTACCATCTCTGTACTACTATAACCTCTACCATTTCTGTACTATAACCTCTACCATTTCTGTACTATAACCTCTACCATCTCTGTACTATAACCTCTACCATCTCTGTACTATAACCTCTACCATCTCTGTACTATAACCTCTACCATCTCTGTACTATAACCTCTACCATCTCTGTACAACTATAACCTCTATCATCTCTGTACTATAACCTCTACCATCTCTGTACTATAACCTCTACCATCTCTATACTACTATAACCTCTACCAGCTCTGTACTATAACCTCTACCATCTCTGTACTATAACCTCTACCATCTCTGTACTACTATAACCTCTATCATCTCTGTACTATAACCTCTACCATCTCTGTACTACTATAACCTCTACCATCTCTGTACTATAACCTCTACCATCTCTGTACTATAACCTCTACCATCTCTGTACTATAACCTCTACCATCTCTGTACTATAACCTCTACCATCTCTGTACAACTATAACCTCTATCATCTCTGTACAACTATAACCTCTATCATCTCTGTACTATAACCTCTACCATCTCTGTACTATAACCTCTACCATCTCTGTACTATAACCTCTACCATCTCTGTACTATAACCTCTACCATCTCTGTACAACTATAACCTCTATCATCTCTGTACTATAACCTCTACCATCTCTGTACTATAACCTCTACCATCTCTGTACTATAACCTCTACCATCTCTATACTACTATAACCTCTACCAGCTCTGTACTATAACCTCTACCATCTCTGTACTATAACCTCTACCATCTCTGTACTACTATAACCTCTATCATCTCTGTACTATAACCTCTACCATCTCTGTACTATAACCTCTACCATCTCTGTACTACTATAACCTCTATCATCTCTGTACTATAACCTCTACCATCTCTGTACTACTATAACCTCTACCATCTCTGTACTATAACCTCTACCATCTCTGTACTATAACCTCTACCATCTCTGTACTATAACCTCTACCATCTCTGTACTATAACCTCTACCATCTCTGTACTACTATAACCATCTCTCTACCATTTCTGTACTATAACCTCTACCATCTCTGTACTATAACCTCTACCATCTCTGTACTATAACCTCTACCATCTCTGTACTATAACCTCTACCATCTCTGTACTATAACCTCTACCATCTCTATACTATAACCTCTACCATCTCTGTACTATAACCTCTACCATCTCTGTACTATAACCTCTACCATCTCTGTACTATAACCTCTACCATCTCTGTACTATAACCTCTACCATCTCTGTACTACTATAACCTCTACCATTTCTGTACTATAACCTCTACCATCTCTGTACTATAACCTCTACCATCTCTGTACTATAACCTCTACCATCTCTGTACTATAACCTCTACCATCTCTATAGCTCTGTACTATAACCTCTACCATCTCTGTACTATAACCTCTACCATCTCTGTACTATAACCTCTACCATCTCTGTACTATAACCTCTACCATCTCTGTACTACTATAACCTCTACCATTTCTGTACTATAACCTCTACCATTTCTGTACTATAACCTCTACCATCTCTGTACTATAACCTCTACCATCTCTGTACTATAACCTCTACCATCTCTGTACAACTATAACCTCTATCATCTCTGTACAACTATAACCTCTATCATCTCTGTACTATAACCTCTACCATCTCTGTACTACTATAACCTCTACCATCTCTGTACTATAACCTCTACCATCTCTGTACTATAACCTCTACCATCTCTGTACTATAACCTCTACCATCTCTATACTATAACCTCTACCATCTCTGTACTATAACCTCTACCATCTCTGTACTATAACCTCTACCATCTCTGTACTATAACCTCTACCATCTCTGTACTACTATAACCTCTACCATTTCTGTACTATAACCTCTACCATCTCTGTACTATAACCTCTACCATCTCTGTACTATAACCTCTCTCTGTACTATAACCTCTACCATCTCTATACTATAACCTCTACCATCTCTGTACTATAACCTCTACCATCTCTGTACTATAACCTCTACCATCTCTGTACTACTATAACCTCTACCATCTCTGTACTATAACCTCTACCATCTCTGTACTATAACCTCTACCATCTCTGTACTATAACCTCTACCATCTCTGTACTATAACCTCTACCATCTCTGTACTACTATAACCTCTACCATCTCTGTACTATAACCTCTACCATCTCTGTACTATAACCTCTACCATCTCTGTACTATAACCTCTACCATCTCTGTACTATAACCTCTACCATCTCTGTACTATAACCTCTATCATCTCTGTACTATAACCTCTACCATCTCTGTACTACTATAACCTCTACCATCTCTGTACTATAACCTCTACCATCTCTATACTACTATAACCTCTACCATCTCTGTACTATAACCTCTACCATCTCTGTACTATAACCTCTACCATCTCACTACTATAACCTCTATCATCTCTGTACTATAACCTCTATCATCTCTGTACTATAACCTCTACCATCTCTGTACTACTATAACCTCTATCATCTCTGTACTATAACCTCTACCATCTCTGTACTACTATAACCTCTACCATCTCTGTACTATAACCTCTACCATCTCTGTACTATAACCTCTACCATCTCTGTACAACTATAACCTCTACCATCTCTGTACTATAACCTCTACCATCTCTGTACTACTATAACCTCTACCATTTCTGTACTATAACCTCTACCATCTCTGTACTATAACCTCTACCATCTCTGTACTATAACCTCTACCATCTCTATACTATAACCTCTACCATCTCTGTACCATCTCTATAACCTCTACCATCTCTGTACTATAACCTCTACCATCTCTGTACTATAACCTCTACCATCTCTGTACTATAACCTCTACCATCTCTGTACTACTATAACCTCTACCATTTCCTATAACCTCTCATCTCTGTACTATAACCTCTACCATCTCTGTACTATAACCTCTACCATCTCTGTACTATAACCTCTACCATCTCTATACTATAACCTCTACCATCTCTGTACTATAACCTCTACCATCTCTGTACTATAACCTCTACCATCTCTGTACTATAACCTCTACCATCTCTGTACTACTATAACCTCTACCATTTCTGTACTATAACCTCTACCATTTCTGTACTATAACCTCTACCATCTCCTATAACCTCTCTCTGTACTATAACCTCTACCATCTCTGTACTATAACCTCTACCATCTCTGTACTATAACCTCTACCATCTCTGTACAACTATAACCTCTATCATCTCTGTACTATAACCTCTACCATCTCTGTACTATAACCTCTACCATCTCTATACTACTATAACCTCTACCTGTCTATCTGTACTATAACCTCTACCATCTCTGTACTACTATAACCTCTATCATCTCTGTACTATAACCTCTACCATCTCTGTACTACTATAACCTCTACCATCTCTGTACTATAACCTCTACCATCTCTGTACTATAACCTCTACCATCTCTGTACTATAACCTCTACCATCTCTGTACTATAACCTCTACCATCTCTGTACAACTATAACCTCTATCATCTCTGTACAACTATAACCTCTATCATCTCTGTACTATAACCTCTACCATCTCTGTACTATAACCTCTACCATCTCTGTACTATAACCTCTACCATCTCTGTACTATAACCTCTACCATCTCTGTACAACTATAACCTCTATCATCTCTGTACTATAACCTCTACCATCTCTGTACTATAACCTCTACCATCTCTGTACTATAACCTCTACCATCTCTATACTACTATAACCTCTACCAGCTCTGTACTATAACCTCTACCATCTCTGTACTATAACCTCTACCATCTCTGTACTACTATAACCTCTATCATCTCTGTACTATAACCTCTACCATCTCTGTACTATAACCTCTACCATCTCTGTACTACTATAACCTCTATCATCTCTGTACTATAACCTCTACCATCTCTGTACTACTATAACCTCTACCATCTCTGTACTATAACCTCTACCATCTCTGTACTATAACCTCTACCATCTCTGTACTATAACCTCTACCATCTCTGTACTATAATCCTCTACCATCTCTGTACTACTATAACCTCTACCATTTCTGTACTATAACCTCTACCATCTCTGTACTATAACCTCTACCATCTCTGTACTATAACCTCTACCATCTCTGTACTATAACCTCTACCATCTCTGTACTATAACCTCTACCATCTCTGTATATAACCTCTACCATCTCTGTACTATAACCTCTACCATCTCTATATAACCTCTACCATCTCTGTACTATAACCTCTACCATCTCTGTACTACTATAACCTCTACCATCTCTGTACTATAACCTCTACCATCTCTGTACTATAACCTCTACCATCTCTGTACTATAACCTCTACCATCTCTGTACTATAACCTCTACCATCTCTATACTATAACCTCTACCATCTCTATACTATAACCTCTACCATCTCTGTACTATAACCTCTACCATCTCTGTACTATAACCTCTACCATAACCTCTGTACTATAACCTCTACCATCTCTGTACTATAACCTCTACCATCTCTGTACTACTATAACCTCTACCATTTCTGTACTATAACCTCTACCATCTCTGTACTATAACCTCTACCATCTCTGTACTATAACCTCTACCATCTCTGTACTATAACCTCTACCATCTCTATACTATAACCTCTACCATCTCTGTACTATAACCTCTACCATCTCTGTACTATAACCTCTACCATCTCTGTACTATAACCTCTACCATCTCTGTACTACTATAACCTCTACCATTTCTGTACTATAACCTCTACCATTTCTGTACTATAACCTCTACCATCTCTGTACTATAACCTCTACCATCTCTGTACTATAACCTCTACCATCTCTGTACTATAACCTCTACCATCTCTGTACTATAACCTCTACCATCTCTGTACAACTATAACCTCTATCATCTCTATAACTATATAACCTCTATCTCTGTACTATAACCTCTACCATCTCTGTACTATAACCTCTACCATCTCTATACTACTATAACCTCTACCAGCTCTGTACTATAACCTCTACCATCTCTGTACTATAACCTCTACCATCTCTGTACTACTATAACCTCTATCATCTCTGTACTATAACCTCTACCATCTCTGTACTACTATAACCTCTACCATCTCTGTACTATAACCTCTACCATCTCTGTACTATAACCTCTACCATCTCTGTACTATAACCTCTACCATCTCTGTACTATAACCTCTACCATCTCTGTACAACTATAACCTCTATCATCTCTGTACAACTATAACCTCTATCATCTCTGTACTATAACCTCTACCATCTCTGTACTATAACCTCTACCATCTCTGTACTATAACCTCTACCATCTCTGTACTATAACCTCTACCATCTCTGTACAACTATAACCTCTATCATCTCTGTACTATAACCTCTACCATCTCTGTACTATAACCTCTACCATCTCTGTACTATAACCTCTACCATCTCTATACTACTATAACCTCACCATCTCTGTACTATAACCTCTACCATCTCTGTACTATAACCTCTACCATCTCTGTACTATAACCTCTATCATCTCTGTACTACTATAACCTCTATCATCTCTGTACTATAACCTCTACCATCTACCACCTCTACCATCTCTGTACTATAACCTCTACCATCTCTGTACTACTATAACCTCTATCATCTCTGTACTATAACCTCTACCATCTCTGTACTACTATAACCTCTACCATCTCTGTACTATAACCTCTACCATCTCTGTACTATAACCTCTACCATCTCTCTACCATCTCTGTACTATAACCTCTACCATCTCTGTACTATAACCTCTACCATTTCTGTACTATCTCTACCATCTCTACTATAACCTCTACCATTTCTGTACTATAACCTCTACCATCTCTGTACTATAACCTCTACCATCTCTGTACTATAAACCTCTACCATCTCTGTACTATAACCTCTACCATCTCTGTACTATAACCTCTACCATCTCTGTACTATAACCTCTACCATCTCTGTACTATAACCTCTACCATCTCTGTACTATAACCTCTACCATCTCTGTACTATAACCTCTACCATCTCTGTACTATAACCTCTACATCTCTGTACTACTATAACCTCTACCATCTCTGTACTATAACCTCTACCATCTCTGTACTATAACCTCTACCATCTCTGTACTATAACCTCTACCATCTCTGTACTATAACCTCTACCATCTCTGTACTATAACCTCTACCATCTCTGTACTATAACCTCTACCATCTCTGTACTATAACCTCTACCATCTCATACTATAACCTCTACCATCTCTACTATAACCTCTACCATTTCTGTACTATAACCTCTACCATCTCTGTACTATAACCTCTACCATCTCTGTACTATAACCTCTACCATCTCTGTACAACTATAACCTCTATACTACTATAACCTCTACCATTTCTGTACTATAACCTCTACCATCTCTGTACTATAACCTCTACCATCTCTGTACTATAACCTCTACCATCTCTGTACTATAACCTCTACCATCTCTGTACTATAACCTCTACCATCTCTATACTATAACCTCTACCATCTCTGTACTATAACCTCTACCATCTCTGTACCATCTCTGTACTATAACCTCTACCATCTCTGTACTATAACCTCTACCATCTCTGTACTATAACCTCTACCATCTCTGTACTATAACATCTCTACCATCTCTGTACTATAACCTCTACCATCTCTGTACTATAACCTCTACCATCTCTGTACTATAACCTCTACCATCTCTGTACTATAACCTCTACCATCTCTGTACTATAACCTCTACCATCTCTGTACTATAACCTCTACCATCTCTGTACTATAACCTCTACCATCTCTGTACTATAACCTCTACCATCTCTGTACTATAACCTCTACCATCCTCTACTATAACCTCTACCATCTCTGTACTACTATAACCTCTACCATCTCTGTACTATAACCTCTACCATCTCTGTACTATAACCTCTACCATCTCTGTACTATAACCTCTACCATCTCTGTACTATAACCTCTACCATCTCTGTACAACTATAACCTCTACCATCTCTGTACTATAACCTCTACCATCTCTGTACTATAACCTCTACCATCTCTGTACTATAACCTCTACCATCTCTATAACATACTATAACCTCTACCATCTCTGTACTATAACCTCTACCATCTCTGTACTATAACCTCTACCATCTCTGTACTATACCACCTGTCTATAACCTCTACCATCTCTGTACTATAACCTCTACCATCTCTGTACTACTATAACCTCTATCATCTCTGTACCATAACCCTACCATCCTGTACTACTATAACCTCTATCATCTCTGTACTATAACCTCTCATCCTGTACCATAACCTCTACCATCTCTGTACTACTATAACCTCTACCATCTCTGTACTATAACCTCTACCATCTCTGTACTATAACCTCTACCATCTCTGTACTATAACCTCTACCATCTCTGTACTATAACCTCTACCATCTCTGTACTACTATAACCTCTACCATTTCTGTACTATAACCTCTACCATCTCTGTACTATAACCTCTACCATCTCTGTACTATAACCTCTACCATCTCTGTACTATAACCTCTACCATCTCTGTACTATAACCTCTACCATCTCTATACTATAACCTCTACCATCTCTGTACTATAACCTCTACCATCTCTGTACTATAACCTCTACCATCTCTGTACTATAACCTCTACCATCTCTGTACTATAACCTCTACCATCTCTGTACTACTATAACCTCTACCATTTCTGTACTATAACCTCTACCATCTCTGTACTATAACCTCTACCATCTCTGTACTATAACCTCTACCATCTCTGTACTATAACCTCTACCATCTCTATACTATAACCTCTACCATCTCTGTACTATAACCTCTACCATCTCTGTACTATAACCTCTACCATCTCTGTACTATAACCTCTACCATCTCTGTACTACTATAACCTCTACCATTTCTGTACTATAACCTCTACCATTTCTGTACTATAACCTCTACCATCTCTGTACTATAACCTCTACCATCTCTGTACTATAACCTCTACCATCTCTGTACTATAACCTCTACCATCTCTGTACTATAACCTCTACCATCTCTGTACAACTATAACCTCTATCATCTCTGTACTATAACCTCTACCATCTCTGTACTATAACCTCTACCATCTCTGTACTATAACCTCTACCATCTCTATACTACTATAACCTCTACCAGCTCTGTACTATAACCTCTACCATCTCTGTACTATAACCTCTACCATCTCTGTACTACTATAACCTCTATCATCTCTGTACTATAACCTCTACCATCTCTGTACTATAACCTCTACCATCTCTGTACTACTATAACCTCTATCATCTCTGTACTATAACCTCTACCATCTCTGTACTACTATAACCTCTACCATCTCTGTACTATAACCTCTACCATCTCTGTACTATAACCTCTACCATCTCTGTACTATAACCTCTACCATCTCTGTACTATAACCTCTACCATCTCTGTACTACTATAACCTCTACCATTTCTGTACTATAACCTCTACCATCTCTGTACTATAACCTCTACCATCTCTGTACTATAACCTCTACCATCTCTGTACTATAACCTCTACCATCTCTGTACTATAACCTCTACCATCTCTATACTATAACCTCTACCATCTCTGTACTATAACCTCTACCATCTCTGTACTATAACCTCTACCATCTCTGTACTATAACCTCTACCATCTCTGTACTATAACCTCTACCATCTCTGTACTACTATAACCTCTACCATTTCTGTACTATAACCTCTACCATCTCTGTACTATAACCTCTACCATCTCTGTACTATAACCTCTACCATCTCTGTACTATAACCTCTACCATCTCTATACTATAACCTCTACCATCTCTGTACTATAACCTCTACCATCTCTGTACTATAACCTCTACCATCTCTGTACTATAACCTCTACCATCTCTGTACTACTATAACCTCTACCATTTCTGTACTATAACCTCTACCATTTCTGTACTATAACCTCTACCATCTCTGTACTATAACCTCTACCATCTCTGTACTATAACCTCTACCATCTCTGTACAACTATAACCTCTATCATCTCTGTACAACTATAACCTCTATCATCTCTGTACTATAACCTCTACCATCTCTGTACTACTATAACCTCTACCATCTCTGTACTATAACCTCTACCATCTCTGTACTATAACCTCTACCATCTCTGTACTATAACCTCTACCATCTCTATACTATAACCTCTACCATCTCTGTACTATAACCTCTACCATCTCTGTACTATAACCTCTACCATCTCTGTACTATAACCTCTACCATCTCTGTACTACTATAACCTCTACCATTTCTGTACTATAACCTCTACCATCTCTGTACTATAACCTCTACCATCTCTGTACTATAACCTCTACCATCTCTGTACTATAACCTCTACCATCTCTATACTATAACCTCTACCATCTCTGTACTATAACCTCTACCATCTCTGTACTATAACCTCTACCATCTCTGTACTATAACCTCTACCATGGACAATGAATTCTTTATACATGACAGAATATTAATTCCCTGTTCAGTACATTGGCTGCAGCAGCAGATTTAGGGATGATTTAGATTTCCAGTGAATGTTCTAGCAGTGTAGAATTGATTAGTTGATGTGTAGCAGGTTGATCTGTAACAGGGACTGTGTAGTTGATGTGTAACAGGGACTGTTTAGTTGATGTGTAACAGGGACTGTTTAGTTGATGTGTAACAGGGACTGTTTAGTTGATGTGTAACAGGGACTGTTTAGTTGATGTGTAACAGGTTGATCTGTAGCAGGGACTGTTTAGTTGATGTGTAACAGGGACTGTTTAGTTGATCTATAACAGGGACTGTTTAGTTGATGTGTAACAGGGACTGTTTAGTTGATGTGTAACAGGTTGATCTGTAGCAGGGACTGTTTAGTTGATGTGTAACAGGGACTGTTTAGTTGATCTATAACAGGGACTGTTTAGTTGATCTATAACAGGGACTGTTTAGTTGATCTATAACAGGGACTGTTTAGTTGATCTGTAACAGGGACTGTGTAGTTGATCTGTAGCAGGGACTGTGTAGTTGATCTGTAGCAGGGACTGTTTAGTTGATCTATAACAGGGACTGTTTAGTTGATCTGTAACAGGGACTGTGTAGTTGATCTGTAGCAGGGACTGTTTAGTTGATCTGTAACAGGGACTGTTTAGTTGATCTGTAGCAGGGACTGTTTAGTTGATCTGTAACAGGGACTGTGTAGTTGATCTGTAGCAGGGACTGTTTAGTTGATCTATAACAGGTTGATCTGTAGCAGGGACTGTTTAGTTGATGTGTAACAGGGACTGTTTAGTTGATGTGTAACAGGTTGATCTGTAGCAGGGACTGTTTAGTTGATGTGTAACAGGGACTGTTTAGTTGATCTATAACAGGGACTGTTTAGTTGATCTATAACAGGGACTGTTTAGTTGATCTATAACAGGGACTGTTTAGTTGATCTATAACAGGGACTGTTTAGTTGATGTGTAACAGGGACTGTAGTTGATCTGTAGCAGGGACTGTTTAGTTGATGTGTAACAGGTTGATCTGTAGCAGGGACTGTTTAGTTGATGTGTAACAGGGACTGTGTAGTTGATCTATAACAGGTTGATCTCTAGCAGGGACTGTGTAGTTGATGTGTAACAGGGACTGTTTAGTTGATGTGTAACAGGGACTGTGTAGTTGATGTGTAACAGGTTGATCTGTAGCAGGGACTGTTTAGTTGATGTGTAACAGGGACTGTTTAGTTGATCTGTAACAGGGACTGTTTAGTTGATCTGTAGCAGGGACTGTGTAGTTGATCTGTAGCAGGGACTGTTTAGTTGATCTGTAGCAGGGACTGTGTAGTTGATCTGTAGCAGGGACTGTGTAGTTGATCTGTAGCAGGGACTGTTTAGTTGATCTATAACAGGGACTGTTTAGTTGATCTGTAGCAGGGACTGTTTAGTTGATCTGTAGCAGGGACTGTTTAGTTGATGTGTAACAGGGACTGTTTAGTTGATCAATAGCAGGGACTGTTTAGTTGATCTATAACAGGTTGATCTGTAGCAGGGACTGTTTAGTTGATGTGTAACAGGGACTGTTTAGTTGATCTATAACAGGGACTGTTTAGTTGATCAATAGCAGGGACTGTTTAGTTGATCTATAACAGGTTGATCTGTAGCAGGGACTGTTTAGTTGATCTGTAGCAGGGACTGTTTAGTTGATCTATAACAGGGACTGTTTAGTTGATCAATAGCAGGGACTGTTTAGTTGATCTATAACAGGTTGATCTGTAGCAGGGACTGTTTAGTTGATGTGTAACAGGGACTGTTTAGTTGATCTATAACAGGTTGATCTGTAGCAGGGACTGTTTAGTTGATCTGTAGCAGGGACTGTTTAGTTGATCTGTAACAGGGACTGTTTAGTTGATCTGTAGCAGGGACTGTTTAGTTGATCTGTAACAGGGACTGTTTAGTTGATCTATAACAGGGACTGTTTAGTTTATCTATAACAGGTTGATCTGTAGCAGGGACTGTGTAGTTGATCTATAACAGGTTGATCTGTAGCAGGGACTGTTTAGTTGATCTGTAGCAGGGACTGTTTAGTTGATCTGTAGCAGGGACTGTTTAGTTGATCTGTAACAGGGACTGTTTAGTTGATCTATAACAGGTTGATCTGTAGCAGGGACTGTGTAGTTGATCTATAACAGGTTGATCTGTAGCAGGGACTGTTTAGTTGATCTGTAGCAGGGACTGTGTAGTTGATCTATAACAGGTTGATCTGTAGCAGGGACTGTGTAGTTGATCTATAACAGGTTGATCTGTAGCAGGGACTGTTTAGTTGATCTGTAGCAGGGACTGTTTAGTTGATCTGTAGCAGGGACTGTTTAGTTGATGTGTAACAGGGACTGTTTAGTTGATCTGTAACAGGGACTGTGTAGTTGATCTGTAGCAGGGACTGTTTAGTTGATCTGTAACAGGGACTGTGTAGTTGATCTGTAGCAGGGACTGTTTAGTTGATCTGTAACAGGGACTGTGTAGTTGATCTGTAGCAGGGACTGTTTAGTTGATGTGTAACAGGTTGATCTGTAGCAGGGACTGTTTAGTTGATGTGTAACAGGGACTGTGTAGTTGATCTATAACAGGTTGATCTGTAGCAGGGACTGTTTAGTTGATGTGTAACAGGGACTGTTTAGTTGATGTGTAACAGGGACTGTTTAGTTGATGTGTAACAGGGACTGTTTAGTTGATGTGTAACAGGGACTGTTTAGTTGATCTATAACAGGTTGATCTGTAGCAGGGACTGTTTAGTTGATCTATAACAGGTTGATCTGTAGCAGGGACTGTTTAGTTGATGTGTAACAGGGACTGTTTAGTTGATGTGTAACAGGGACTGTTTAGTTGATATGTAGCAGGGACTGTTTAGTTGATGTGTAACAGGGACTGTTTAGTTGATGTGCAACAGGGACTGTTTAGTTGATGTGTAACAGGGACTGTTTAGTTGATGTGCAACAGGGACTGTGTAGTTGATGTGTAACAGGGACTGTGTAGTTGATGTGTAACAGGGACTGTTTAGTTGATGTGTAACAGGGACTGTTTAGTTGATCTGTAACAGGGACTGTGTAGTTGATGTGTAACAGGGACTGTTTAGTTGATGTGTAACAGGGACTGTTTAGTTGATGTGTAACAGGGACTGTGTAGTTGATGTGTAACAGGGACTGTTTAGTTGATGTGTAACAGGGACTGTGTAGTTGATCTCTAGCAGGGACTGTTTAGTTGATCTGTAACAGGGAAGTGGGGGTAAGAAGAGAAGAGAGAGAAACAGACTATTGCATAGTTTCCTCGGAACGGTGGAATGGTGGTTTCTAGGGTCCTGGTACAGTGAGGTGTCCCAATCATCTCTCCTTCCTCCCAGAGTGTACACTTGTTCACTTCCCTTCACTGATTTGAAAGGAAATGACTGGTATAAGAAATATGGTGGTGGAGTGCACACTTCAGCAGAAAGGAGATATTATTGGGACACGTCACCGGTGTTAGTTAGGATTGACCTCTTGTCACGGTTCATGAATCCACTGCCTCCTTTTCCTTTTCTCTCTCTCTCTCTCTCTCCCGTGTTTGTGTGGGCGTGGTTCCCAATCTCGGCCTGATTGTCTGCGCCAGCTGGAATCACTTATCTTCCCTTTATATGTTCTGTAACCAGTGTTTCTTGTTGTCAGATCGTTGTTACTTCCCTGAGGTTGTGTCGTGTGTCCGTGCTCATCTCTCGCCGCCTTTGTGTGGATTATCTGCTGTGCTCCTTCCTACCCATCCGGACACTCTCCCCTGGGTTTCTCAGCACGCTCACATAGGAGGATGCGCCCTAGTCCCTGGGTCGGATTCCGTCTGAGTACAGTCTGTCTGTCCTGTTGCTGCTGTAACCTGTATTCATTAAACCATCGTTGCTTGCATCTTGCATCCGCCTCTGTATTGTTACAGAACGATCTGACCAGACCATGGATGCAGCGAGTTCAACGAGTCTGACCGAATTCATTTCCCGTAGTATCACGAGAATGGATCAACAAGAGGAGAACATCTCCAGCACAGGTCGGGAAGTACAAGCCATTGCGACGCAGGTATCCCAGCTGACCCAACAATTACAACATCTGAGGGGTCTCGCTGCGCCACCTACACCGGCAGTTCAACCCGCCCCGCCAGAGCCGGATTCCCAGCTAGAGCCACGGCTACCGACACCAGAGGGTTATTCAGGTGATCCTGACTATTGCAGAGCTTTTCTTACGAGATGTTCCATGCATTTCTCGTTGCAGCCACGGACCTTCAACCGTGAACAGTCTAAGGTAGCATTCGTACTCACACTGCTATCAGGCAAAGCGGCTCTTTTGGGAACGGCGGTGTGGGCGAACCAGGACCCATGCTGCACCTCTTTCCAGACACTCTCCGAGGAGATGAGAAGGGTCTTCGATCGGGCCGTGGCGGGTAGGGAGGCGGCCAGACTACTCGCTGACCTTCGCCAAGGAGACCGTTCAGTATCGGAATACTCCATCCAATTCCGCACTCTGGCCGCAGAGTGTCAGTGGAACGAGGAGCGCAGTGGGACATGTTCCTGCATGGGCTGGAGGACCGGATCCAGAAGGAGATTTATGTTCTGGACCTTCCCAGGAGTTTAAATGGACTAGTGGAACTAGCCTTGAGGGTCGACGCTCGTCTGAGTCGTGTTGGCCGCCGAGCATGCCCTAACAGACCGTATAACGACACGGAGGGCTGGCATGCCAGCGGCGGGAACACGGCCAGTTCAGCCTCCGCTCACGAACCCATGCAGCTGGGAGAGCTCGCCTCCCGGGAAGAGAGGAGAGGCGGAGATCCCAAGGACTCTGTCTCTACTGTGGTAGAGCGGGCCACTTTATCCACTCCTGCCCGGTAAAAGATTAGGCCCGGTAGTAAGAATGAGGCTACTATCGGGTGGTGTCACCACAGAGAAGACCTCATCATCTACTCTCATCCCGGTAAGACTAAGATGGGCCAACCACACGCACGACACCCAAGCCTTACTGGACTCAGGAGCAGAGGGTAATTTCATGGACTTCAAGCTCGCTCACAAACTCAGATTCCTATCACCTCACTCACGCACAAGATATCCGTCAACGCTCTCAATGGTCAAGAACTACCCAACATTTCTCACACCACTGAACCTATCACACTCATCACTTCTGGCAATCACACTGAGACACTATCATTTCTACTCATGGACTCACCCCTTGCACCATTAGTTCTCGGCCACCCTTGGCTCACCCAACACAACCCCAGAGTTGACTGGGGTCATAACTCTATATCCATGTGGAGTAACAAATGTCTTGAGTCCTGTTTAGTGTCTGCTTGTTCGTCTGTGTCTGATTCTGTGTTTCTAGAGGAGGCAGTGGATTTGTCTAACGTGCCCGTTGAATACCTCGACCTGAAGGAGGTGTTCAGTAAGTCCCGTGCTGCTTCTCTTCCTCCGCATCGTCCCTATGACTGTGCAATAGAATTATTGCCAGGTGAGTCTCCGCCTAAAGGCAAGTTATATTCACTCTCTGTTCCTGAGAGGGAGGCTATGGAGAGATACATCTCTGGTTCTCTGGCATCTGGATTCATTCGTCCTTCCTCTTCTCCAGCGGGGCGGGGTTCTTCTTTGTGGAGAAGAAGGACGGATCTCTGCGTCCTTGCATTGATTACCGTGGGTTGAATAACATCACAGTTAAGAATACCTATCCCTTACCGTTGATGTCCTCAGCCTTTGAAAGGTTACAGGGAGCATCCGTGTTCACTAAGTTGGATTTACGTAATGCATATCATTTGGTTCGCATAAGGGGGGCGAATGGAAGACCGCGTTTAACACCCCAGAGGGCACGCTCGAATATTTGGTCATGCCTTTTGGGCTATCCAACTCCCCAGCGGTTTTCCAGGCACTCGTAAATGACGTGCTGAGAGATATGATTGATCAGTTCATATATGTTTACCTGGATGACATACTGATTTTTTCTTCTTCTCTCCAGGAACACGTTCAGCACGTCAGACGAGTGCTTCAGAGGTTGTTGGAGAATGGACTTTTTGTCAAGGCGGAGAAATGCATTTTTCATGCACAATCCGTTCCATTCCTAGGTTACATCGTCTCGACTGAAGGTATTCGCATGGATCCTGACAAGGTTAAGGCTGTGGTGGATTGGCCAAGCCCAGATTCCCGTAAGGCCCTACAGAGGTTTCTGGGATTCGCCAATTTCTACCGGCGTTTCGTTCGCAACTTTAGCCAGATAGTCGCTCCTCTTACCGCCTTAACCTCCCCAGAGTGACGTTCAGGTGGTCCCGATACAGCCGAGGCTGCATTCGTCAAACTCAAGAGCCGCTTTGTTTGGCTCCCATCCTCATAGCTCCCGATCCCTCGCGTCAGTTCGTGGTGGAGGTGGACGCTTCAGAGGTGGGGGTAGGTGCGGTACTTTCCCAACGTTCCTCTTCTGACGACAAGATGCACCCTTGCGCGTTCCTTTCCCATCGGTTATCACCTGCGGGAACGCAACTACGACATTGGCAACAGAGAGTTGTTGGCAGTGAAGTTAGCACTGGAGGAGTGGCGCCATTGGTTAGAGGGTTCGGGGGTACCTTTTATAGTTTGGACCGATCACAAGAATTTGGAATATATCAGAACCGCCAAGCGACTCAACTCCAGGCAGGCGCGGTGGGCACTCTTTCGGACGTTTTGACTTCTCTCTCTCGTATCGCCCGGGTTCCAAGAATGTCAAACCAGATTCCCTTTCTCGCATTTTTGACCATTCCGAACGCCCATCCACTCCCGAGTGCATCCTACCCGGGACCCTAGTGGTCTCCACACTCACATGGGAGGTTGAATCGAGGGTCAAAACGGCCTTAGAAGGGGGTAACGCCTCCGCCCGGTTGCCCGCCTAATCGGTTGTTTGTGCCGGAGGGTGTCGGTCCGATGTTATTCGGTGGGGGCATTGCTCCAGCGTAGCGTGTCATCCAGGAGTCAGTCGCACTAGCTTTTGGTTAAGCAATGCTTTTGGTGGCCACTGATGGCTCGTGACATTCACAGTTTTGTCTTGGCTTGCTCGGTTTGTGCCACTGGGAAGACTTCTAATCGACCCCCAGATGGGTTACTCCAACCGCTGTCGGTCCCTTCGAGACCCTGGTCCCACATCGCGCTAGATTTTGTTACCGCCCTCCCGCCCTCCCAGGGCAAGGCAGTTGTTTTGACCGTGGTGGACCGGTTCTCGAAGGCGGCTCATTTTATTCCCTTGCCTAAATTACCATCGGCCAAGGAGACAGCGGTAACTGTCGTGGATCACGTCTTTCGCTTACATGGTCTGCCGATGGACGTAGTTTCTGACAGGGGGCCCCAATTTGTGTCCAAGTTTTGGCAAGAGTTTTGTAGGTTACTGGGAGCGAGTGTCAGCCTGTCTTCAGGGTTTCATCCCCAGAGCAACGGTCAAGCGGAGAGGGCCAACCAAGATTTGGAGAGAGTGTTGCGATGTTTGGTTTCTAAGAATCCCTCTTCCTGGAGTCAACAACTCTCTATGGTTGAGTACGCTCACAATTCGTTGCCAGTGGCAGCCACGGGTCTCTCTCCGTTTGAGTGTAGTTTAGGTTACCAGCCACCTATCTTTCCCAGTACGGAGTCCGAGGTGTCTGTTCCCTCCGCTCACGCTTTCATCCAGAGGTGCCGTCACGCATGGAGCAGAGCCCGTGAGACTCTTCTCCGGGTGGGGGCGCGCACCAAGACTAAGGCCGATCGCCACCGGTCGAAGCCTCCGGTATACGTCGTTGGCCAAAGAGTGTGGCTTTCTACTAAGAACATTCCACTCCAATCCGTTTCGAACAAGCTTGCCCCCAAATTTATCGGCCCGTTCAAAGTCACCAGGATCATTAGTCCGGTGACGGTCCGGCTCCAGCATCCTCCGGCGTATAGGAGAATTCATCCTACCTTTCATGTGTCTAAAATAAAACCTGTGTTTCAGGCACGCATTAACCCACCGGTCCCGGTTCCCCCGCCGCCACGACTTGTTGATGGGGAACCCACCTTTTCTGTCAATCGTATTTTGGACTCTAGAAGGAGGGGACGCGGATTCCAGTACCTGGTGGACTGGGAGGGTTACGGCCCGGAGGAGAGAAGTTGGGTACCTGCTAGGGACATTCTGGATCACTCCCTTATCGATGATTTCAATCGACAGGTAAATTCGCCTGGGAACGCCAAGAGGCGTTCCTAGGGGGGGGGGGTATTGTCACGGTTCATGAATCCACTGCCTCCTTTTCCTTTCCTTTTCTCTCTCTCTCTCTCTCTCTCTCTCTCTCTCCCGTGTTTGTGTGGGCGTGGTTCCCAATCTCGGCCTGATTGTCTGCGCCAGCTGGAATCACTTATCTTCCCTTTATATGTTCTGTAACCAGTGTTTCTTGTTGTCAGATCGTTGTTACTTCCCTGAGGTTGTGTCGTGTGTCCGTGCTCATCTCTCGCCGCCCTTGTGTGGATTATCTGCTGTGCTCCTTCCTACCCATCCGGACACTCTCCCCTGGGTTTCTCAGCACGCTCACATAGGAGGATGCGCCCTAGTCCCTGGGTCGGATTCCGTCTGAGTACAGTCTGTCTGTCCTGTTGCTGCTGTAACCTGTATTCATTAAACCATCGTTGCTTGCATCTTGCATCCGCCTCTGTATTGTTACACCTCTGACCTCTACGGCATTATAAAGACAGTAGCAAAGAGAGACGCGGACCTCAGAGGTAATATATAGATATTCACTTTAATCTGATAATAACACGATTATTATCACGACACTCGTGGTGAATTCACAGCAGACAATAATAGACCAAAACATGAGATAAGTGCAAATAACAGACTAAGAGTGGATCCCAAATAGCACTACCTTTGACCTGGGCACATAGGGTTCGGGTCAAAAGTAGTGCACTATATAGGGAACATGTACAGTATGGGGGGGACAGACTAATAACAAGCCTGTAAGTTTAAATCACATTTACACAGGACCGTCTTCTTTGTCTCCAATCACATGTTTTAAACCCAGGACTGGTGTGTGTACAGTAGGTAGGGATGTTAGTTGGTCCACGTTCATCTATAGATGAGAACACCTGGGGCCTCTGGAATCTATGGAATTGTTACATCACAGATCCGGTTTCAGAGTTCCAATTCTGATTCTGATTCAGTTACACATGAATGACTTTAAAAAATTTTTTTTGAAACAAAACACTTCATTGGAACAGGAAAGGAACTATTCCAGAGACCCCAGCAGGAGCAGTTGAGAGAGAGACAGAGAGGAGGGTACAGGCCGGGCTAGGGGGGCTGTAGTGCTGTGGGATAGGTAGGTAGCAGAGGAGGCTGGTAGGAGGAGATATAGAAGGACAGGCTCATTGTAATGGCTGGAATGGAATAAATGGAACCGTATCAAGCATATGTATTCCCCTTCATCCATTACAATGAGCCGTCTTCCTATAGCTCCTCCCACCAGCCTCCACCTGGTAGGTAGGTAGGTGAGCAGCCAGTAGCCAGCCATGGTGGAGTCATTCATGTGTAGTTCCTATGTCGGCCAGAAGAGGGCGGTGTGGGCAGGTGGTGTTGTTACTTCTCTGTGCTCCTCTCTGCGGAGGCTGCCTTGTACAGTTCGGCTCCGAGCTCCTCCAGCCGCGTGCGTCGGTCCACATCCTGGTGCAGCCCTTCAGGGACCTGGGACAGGCCGAACAGGAGACCGTACAGACAGCCTGCTATCAGCCCTGTGGCACTGCTCTCCCCTGGGGGACACAATGACTAGGTCAGAGAAGATACTAATGGCAAGGACACACAACATACAACACACACACACACACACACACACACACACACAAATAAATATACAAACACGACAAGAACACACACTTACCTCCGTGGAACATGGCGCGGCGGCAGAGCTGGGTCCAGTCGGAGCCTGAGGCCAGGAGAGCATCGTAGGCTATCATGGGAGCATCGTGACCCCTCCGTCCAGCCCGGCCCTCTGAGCTCCAGCGCTTATACACCTAGAGAGAGGAGAACACACCTGAGTTAAATACTTCTACACCTGTAGAGAGGAGAGAACACACCTGAGTTAAGTACTTCTACACCTGTAGAGAGGATAACACACCTGAGTTAAATACTTCTACACCTGTAGAGAGGAGAGAACACACCTGAGTTAAATACTTCTACACCTGTAGAGAGGAGAACACACCTGAGTTAAATACTTCTACACCTGTAGAGAGGAGAGAACACACCTGAGTTAAATACTTCTACACCTGTAGAGAGGAGAACACACCTGAGTTAAATACTTCTACATCTGTAGAGAGGAGAACACACCTGAGTTAAATACTTCTACACCTGTAGAGAGGAGAGAACACACCTGAGTTAAATACTTCTACACCTGTAGAGAGGAGAGAACACACCTGAGTTAAATACTTCTACACCTGTAGAGAGGAGAGAACACACCTGAGTTAAATACTTCTACACCTGTAGAGAGGAGAGAACACACCTGAGTTAAATACATCTGTTAAATATCTTTAAATATCCAGTTTGCCAGGTAGAATGGAACCAATGGATGACCTTGTCTGTCTCCTCAGCGTTGTAGGTGTCAGGAAACAGGGGCTTGTTGTGCCCCTCCTCCTCCACGCCTCTCTCCTCCAGGTAGAACTGCCACTTAGCCTCGAAGTAGAACCACTTCTCCTGGTACTCTGCAGTGGACACAACATACACCACCATTTAATCACACACACACAGTCTATTTTTCACACACACACACACACGCACACACACACACACACACACACACACACACACACACACACACACACACACACACACACAGTCACACACACAGTCACACACACACACAGTCACACACACAGTCACACACACAGTCACACACACAGTCACAAACACAGTCACACACATAGTCACACACACACACACACACCTGCCATGTGGCGTATGGTCTTCTTACAGTACTCCTCGGCCTTGGGGATGACCTTCATGAGGTCGCGACCCCAGGTCACCAGCGGTTTGCCCTGCACCGCATACGATGCAAACAGAGCCGTGGTCAGAGAGCCCAGGAAACCTGTTGGAATCAGCCAGGTCACTATCATGTCATTACAGATGGTAAACCCAGTGAACCTGCTCCCAGACCTGTTGGAATCAGCCAGGTCACTATCATGTCATTATAGATGGTAAACCCAGTGAACCTGCTCCCAGACCTGTTGGAATCAGCCAGGTCACTATCATGTCATTACAGATGGTAAACCCAGTGAACCTGCTCCCAGACCTGTTGGAATCAGCCAGGTCACTATCATGTCATTATAGATGGTAAAATGTAATGTAAATGTAAATGTAAACCCAGTGAACCTGCTCCCAGACCTGTTGGAATCAGCCAGGTCACTATCATGTCATTATAGATGGTAAACCCAGTGAACCTGCTCCCAGACCTGTTGGAATCAGCCAGGTCACTATTATGTCATTATAGATGGTAAACCCAGGGAACCTGCTCCCAGACCTGTTGAAATCAGCCAGGTCACTATCATGTCATTATAGATGGTAATACCAGGTAAACCCAGTGAACCTGCTCCCAGACCTGTTGCTGTTGTCTTGCCTATAGGAGTTGATAAGACACTAACCTCGTCCCCAGGCTAATCACTAGAGCAAGACAGCACAAACAGATGTAGGACCAGGCTAGTTAAATAGCAGGCTATACTATAATGTGTAGCCTATGGTACCTGGGGTGGTGGGTGGTTGTGGGTCATGGTGTATGGTACCTGTAGGGTGGTTGTGGGTCATGGTGTATAGTACCTGTAGGGTGGTTGTGGGTCATGGTGTATGGTACCTGGGGTGGTGGGTGGTTGTGGGTCATGGTGTATGGTACCTGTAGGGTGGTTGTGGGTCATGGTGTATGGTACCTGGGGTGGTGGGTGGTTGTGGGTCATGGTGTATGGTACCTGTAGGGTGGTTGTGGGTCATGGTGTATGGTACCTGTAGGGTGGTGGGTGGTTGTGGGTCATGGTGTATGGTACCTGTAGGGTGGTTGTGGGTCATGGTGTATGGTACCTGTAGGGTGGTTGTGGGTCATGGTGTATGGTACCTGGGGTGGTGGGTGGTTGGGGTCATGGTGTATGGTACCTGTAGGGTGGTTGTGGGTCATGGTGTATGGTACCTGTAGGGTGGTTGTGGGTCATGGTGTATGGTACCAGGGTGGTTGTGGGTCATGGTGTATGGTACCTGTAGGGTGGTTGTGGGTCATGGTGTATGGTACCTGTAGGGTGGTTGTGGGTCATGGTGTATGGTACCTGTAGGGTGGTTGTGGGGGTGTATGGTACCTGTAGGGTGGTTGTGGGTCATGGTGTATGGTACCTGGGGTGGTGGGTGGTTGTGGGTCATGGTGTATGGTACCTGTAGGGTGGTTGTGGGTCATGGTGTATGGTACCTGTAGGGTGGTTGTGGGTCATGGTGTATGGTACCTGGGGTGGTGGGTGGTTGTGGGTCATGGTGTATGGTACCTGTAGGGTGGTTGTGGGTCATGGTGTATGGTACCTGTAGGGTGGTTGTGGGTCATGGTGTATGGTACCTGTAGGGTGGTTGTGGGTCATGGTGTATGGTACCTGTAGGGTGGTTGTGGGTCATGGTGTATGGTACCTGTAGGGTGGTTGTGGGTCATGGTGTATGGTACCTGTAGGGTGGTTGTGGGTCATGGTGTATGGTACCTGTAGGGTGGTTGTGGGTCATGGTGTATGGTACCTGTAGGGTGGTTGTGGGTCATGGTGTATGGTACCTGTAGGGTGGTTGTGGGTCATGGTGTATAGTACCTGTAGGGTGGTTGTGGGTCATGGTGTATGGTACCTGTAGGGTGGTTGTGGGTCATGCGCCCCATCTCAATGCTGACCTCCACTAGGTTGGTCTAGCCTCTCAGGCTGCCAGTACTTCATCCCCACACACATGGCCTTGGTGGCTGCTCCAAACCCAGAACCTGGAGAGAACCCGTCAGAACAATGACCACATGGAGAGAACCCCCCAGAACATTGACCACTTGGAGAGAACCCATCAGGACAATGACCACATGGAGAGAACCCACCAGAACATTGACCACATGGAGAGAACCCGTCAGAACAACGGCCACATGGAGAGAACCCATCAGAACAACGACCACATGGAGAGAACCCGTCAGAACAACGACCACATGGAACGACCACATGGAGAGAACCCGTCAGAACAACGACCACATGGAACGACCACATGGAGAGAACCCGTCAGAACAACGACCACATGGAGAGAACCCGTCAGAACAACGACCACATGGAACGACCACATGGAGAGAACCCATCAGAACAACGACCACATGGAGAGAACCCGTCAGAACATTGACCACATGGAGAGAACCCGTCAGAACAACGACCACATGGAGAGAACCCATCAGAACAAACGACCACATGGAGAGAACCCGTCAGAACAACGACCACATGGAGAGAACCCATCAGAACAATGACCACATGGAGAGAACCCATCAGAACAACGACCACATGGAGAGAACCCATCAGAACAACGACCACATGGAGAGAACCCGTCAGAACAACGACCACATGGAACGACCACATGGAGAGAACCCGTCAGAACAACGACCACATGGAACGACCACATGGAGAGAACCCGTCAGAACAACGACCACATGGAGAGAACCCGTCAGAACAACGACCACATGGAGAGAACCCGTCAGAACAACGACCACATGGAGAGAACCCATCAGAACAACGACCACATGGAGAGAACCCATCAGAACAACGACCACATGGAGAGAACCCATCAGAACAACGACCACATGGAACGACCACATGGAGAGAACCCGTCAGAACAACGACCACATGGAGAGAACCCGTCAGAACAACGACCACATGGAGAGAACCCGTCAGAACAACGACCACATGGAGAGAACCCATCAGAACAACGACCACATGGAGAGAACCCGTCAGAACAACGACCACATGGAGAGAACCCATCAGAACAACGACCACATGGAGAGAACCCATCAGAACAACGACCACATGGAGAGAACCCACCAGAACAACGACCACATGGAGAGAACCCGTCAGAACAACGACCACATGGAGAGAACCCACCAGAACAACGACCACATGGAGAGAACCCGTCAGAACAACGACCACATGGAGAGAACCCATCAGAACAACGACCACATGGAGAGAACCCGTCAGAACAACGACCACATGGAGAGAACCCACCAGAACAATGACCACATGGAGAGAACCCGTCAGAACAACGACCACATGGAGAGAACCCACCAGAACATTGACCACATGGAGAGAACCCACCAGAACATTGACCACATGGAGAGAACCCACCAGAACATTGACCACATGGAGAGAACCCACCAGAACATTGACCACATGGAGAGAACCCACCAGAACAACGACCACATGGAGAGACAAAGAGAGAGACTGCACATGTGCAGGTTAAACTGAACACTACTAAACCATCAGACCTCACACATGTGTTGTGACCTCTGACCTTTCTCATTGAAGGGCGTGTGCCAGGCAAGCAGGAAGTTGTTTGGTTTGAGGTGAGCACATCCCTCCACGGTGGCTGGGTCAGGAGGGCGACCCTGGAGAGACACCATGGCCTCAACATACACCCTGACCAGCTCCCTGTAGAGGTCCTCCAAACACCAGTAGTCTGGAACAACACAGAACACATCACCGTTTACACACAGCATAGTTAACACACCACAGTTTACACACAGCATAGTTAACACATCACAGTTTACACACAGCGTAGTTAACACACCACAGTTTACACACAGCGTAGTTAACGCACCACAGTTTACACACAGCGTAGTTAACACACCACAGTTTACACACAGCATAGTTAACGCACCACAGTTTACACACAGCGTAGTTAACACACCACAGTTTACACACAGCGTAGTTAACGCACCACAGTTTACACACAGCGTAGTTAACACACCACAGTTTACACACAGCGTAGTTAACGCACCACAGTTTACACACAGCGTAGTTAACACACCACAGTTTACACATAGCATAGTTAACACACAGCATAGTTAACGCACCACAGTTTACACACAGCATAGTTAACGCACCACAGTTTACACACAGCGTAGTTAACGCACCACAGTTTACACACAGCGTAGTTAACGCACCACAGTTTACACACAGCGTAGTTAACGCACCACAGTTTACACACAGCGTAGTTAACGCACCACAGTTTACACACAGCGTAGTTAACGCACCACAGTTTACACACAGCGTAGTTAACACACCACAGTTTACACACAGCATAGTTAACACACCACAGTTAACACACCACAGTTTACACACAGCGTAGTTAACACACCACAGTTTACACACAGCATAGTTAACACACCACAGTTTACACATAGCATAGTTAACACACAGCGTAGTTAACACACCACAGTTTACACACAGCGTAGTTAACACACCACAGTTTACACACAGCGTAGTTAACACACTACAGTTTACACACAGCATAGTTAACACACCACAGTTTACACAGCATAGTTAACACACCACAGTTTACACATAGCATAGTTAACACACAGCGTAGTTAACACACCACAGTTTACACACAGCGTAGTTAACACACCACAGTTTACACACAGCATAGTTAACACACCACAGTTTACACACAGCATAGTTAACACACCACAGTTAACACACCACAGTTTACACACAGCGTAGTTAACACACCACAGTTTACACATAGCATAGTTAACGCACCACAGTTTACACACAGCATAGTTAACGCACCACAGTTTACACACAGCGTAGTTAACGCACCACAGTTTACACACAGCGTAGTTAACACACCACAGTTTACACACAGCGTAGTTAACGCACCACAGTTTACACACAGCGTAGTTAACGCACCACAGTTTACACACAGCATAGTTAACACACCACAGTTTACACACAGCGTAGTTAACGCACCACAGTTTACACACAGCGTAGTTAACGCACCACAGTTTACACACAGCGTAGTTAACACAGTTTACACACAGCGTAGTTAACGCACCACAGTTTACACACAGCGTAGTTAACGCACCACAGTTTACACACAGCATAGTTAACACACCACAGTTTACACACAGCGTAGTTAACACACCACAGTTTACACACAGCGTAGTTAACGCACCACAGTTTACACACAGCATAGTTTACACACAGCATAGTTAACACACAGCGTAGTTAACGCACCACAGTTTACACACACCACAGTTTACACACAGCATAGTTAACACACAGCGTAGTTAACACACCACAGTTAACACACAGCGTAGTTAACACACCACAGTTTACACACAGCATAGTTAACACACAGCATAGTTAACACACCACAGTTTACACACAGCGTAGTTAACGCACCACAGTTTACACACAGCGTAGTTAACGCACCACAGTTTACACACAGCATAGTTAACACACCACAGTTTACACAACAACACAGTAAACAACTGCAAATCGATCAGTCTGGAAGCTTGTCATTAAATACACTTGCAAAGGGCCAACTATGCTGCACACTGTGAAAAGTTAACATACATACATTCTCTCACACAGACAGACAGACAGACAGACAGACAGACAGACAGACAGACAGACAGACAGAGAGATAGAGAGACAGAGAGAGAGACAGAGAGAGAGACAGAGAGAGTGAGTGTGTGTGGTTGGGAGTCAGACACTGTCTGTCCGTGGGGGCTGTGGCATGTTTGAAGTACCAGCCAGATGAGAGTCTATGTTTAGATGTTCAGCCTGCTGTCCTTAGATTATACCATGTAATCTGCTGGGGTGGGGGGTCTCCACACGTGTGAGTCATGGGTTTGTGCATATGCTTTTGTGTGTGTCATTTGTGTGGTGTGTGTGTCATTGTCACCTCTGATTCAGGAGCAGAGGGCTTTGGGCTCAGGGACTCAGGATACACACCCAGGACAGGGAGGAACCAGCCGGGTGTCAGGGAGAGAGGGGTGGGCCCAGACGGGTGTCAGGGAGAGAGGGGTGGGCCCAGACGGTTGTCAGGGAGAGAGGGGTGGGCCCAGACCGGTGTCAGGGAGAAAGTGGTGGGCCCAGACCGGTGTCAGGGAGAGAGGGGTGGGCCCAGACGGTTGTCAGGGAGAGAGGGGTGGGCCCAGACGGGTGTCAGGGAGAGAGGGGTGGGCCCAGACGGTTGTCAGGGAGAGAGGGGTGGGCCCAGACCGGTGTCAGGGAGAAAGTGGTGGGCCCAGACCGGTGTCAGGGAGAGAGGGGTGGGCCCAGACGGTTGTCAGGGAGAGAGGGGTGGGCCCAGACCGGTGTCAGGGAGAGAGGGGTGGGCCCAGACCGGTGTCAGGGAGAGAGGGGTGGGCCCAGACCGGTGTCAGGGAGAGAGGGGTGGGCCCAGACCGGTGTCAGGGAGAGAGGGGTGGGCTGTTCCAGTCAGTGTGGGAGTAAAGAAGAGGAGTGGTGGAGGATTTTACTGGTGTCAAAGTATCTGAATGAAAATCATTCCTTCCATCTTCTCATCCTAGTTTACCAGACAAGACAAGCGGTGTGAATACCCTTCACTACACCGTATACCTCCTAAATAGAACCCTATTCTCTACACCGTATACCTCCTAAATAGAACCCTATTCTCTACACCGTATACCTCCTAAATAGAACCCTATTCTCTACACCGTCTACCTCCTAAATAGAACCCTATTCACTACACCGTCTACCTCCTAAATAGAACCCTATTCACTTCACTGTCTCCCTCCTAAATAGAACCCTATTCTCTACACCGTCTACCTCCTAAATAGAACCCTATTCACTACACCGTCTACCTCCTAAATAGAACCCTATTCTCTACACCGTCTACCTCCTAAATAGAACCCTATTCACTACACCGTCTACCTCCTAAATAGAACCCTATTCTCTACACCGTCTACCTCCTAAATAGAACCCTATTCACTACACCGTCTACCTCCTAAATAGAACCCTATTCACTACACCGTCTACCTCCTAAATAGAACCCTATTCTGTACACTGTCTACCTCCTAAATAGAACCCTATTCTGTACACTGTATACCTCCTAAATAGAACCCTATTCTGTACACTGTCTACCTCCCAAATATAACCCTATTCACTACACCGTCTACCTCTTAAATAGAACCCTATTCACTACACCGTCTACCTCCTAAATAGAACCCTATTCTGTACACTGTTTACCTCCTAAATAGAACCCTATTCTGTACACTGTTTACCTCCTAAATAGAACCCTATTCACTACACCGTCTACCTCCTAAATAGAACCCTATTCTGTACACTGTCTACCTCCTAAATAGAACCCTATTCTGTACACTGTTTACCTCCTAAATAGAACCCTATTCTGTACACTGTTTACCTCCTAAATAGAACCCTATTCACTACACCGTCTACCTCCTAAATAGAACCCTATTCACTACACCGTCTACCTCCTAAATAGAACCCTATTCACTACACTGTTTACCTCCTAAATATAACCCTATTCACTACACCGTCTACCTCCTAAATAGAACCCTATTCACTACACTGTTTACCTCCTAAATAGAACCCTATTCACTACACCGTCTACCTCCTAAATAGAACCCTATTCTCTACATCGTCTACCTCCTAAATAGAACCCTATTCTCTACACTGTCTACCTCCTAAATAGAACCCTATTCTGTACACTGTCTACCTCCCAAATATAACCCTATTCACTACACCGTCTACCTCTTAAATAGAACCCTATTCACTACACCGTCTACCTCCTAAATAGAACCCTATTCTGTACACTGTTTACCTCCTAAATAGAACCCTATTCTGTACACTGTTTACCTCCTAAATAGAACCCTATTCACTACACCGTCTACCTCCTAAATAGAACCCTATTCACTACACTGTTTACCTCCTAAATATAACCCTATTCACTACACCGTCTACCTCCTAAATAGAACCCTATTCACTACACTGTTTACCTCCTAAATATAACCCTGTTCACTACACCGTCTACCTCCTAAATAGAACCCTATTCACTACACTGTTTACCTCCTAAATAGAACCCTATTCACTACACCATCTACCTCCTAAATAGAACCCTATTCACTACACTGTCTACCTCCTAAATAGAACCCTATTCTCTACCTCCAAAATAGAACCCTATTCTCTACACTGTCTGGCTCCTAAATGGCACCCTCTATTATAGTGCATTACTTCTGACCAGGACCCATCTGGCTCGGGTCAAACGTAGTGCACCATGTGGAATAGGCCCCAGTCAGAAATAGTGGACTATGGGAAAAGGGTGCCAGTTGGAACAGAACCTGTGTTTAGAACCAGTTGCCTGCAATCTAACCGGTCATGTCTTGATGTACCATCTCTGAAGCCCTTTCCCCTTGTTCCAGGACAATTGTTCCTATCCGTCTCTTTTTCATGGTCCTTCGAGCCGGATAGGGTTTGTGTACATCCATACTTTATCAAGGAGGGGTTTGATGTTGTGTACTTGTTGCTGTTTAACCTATGCTTAGTTACAGATCCGGTTTGATATTCACAAAGCATCTCAAAGTAAGAGCACTGGTCTAGGACCATTTCTCCATGTTAGGTCATAATGAATAAGATTACATGGACAGATAACATCCTTCTCTGGGATTCTTTAAAAATACATGCACAGAATCACTGTTCTCGTGATACGTAGGCCGGCCTTAGCTGTAATAGAGGCCTATACTTGCGTGGGCCAAGAGATACATTGACAGCCCCCTCTTCTCTCTGTCCCCTGTGGTATATGGATCAGGGACAGTGTGTATTAAGCATTTCAGAGTAGGAGTGCGGATCTAGGATCCTATATGTCCATTCATTATAATCTAACAAGAAACATGGATACCACATCAGTACTCCTACTCTCAGATGTTTAGTGAATATGGACCCAGATCAGAGTTTATAACCTAGGCCTTTACCTGCGTGGGCCAAGACTAGATAAACTAAAATCTTCCTCCCCTCTTTCCTCCTCCCCCCTTTCCTCCCTCCTCCCTCTCCTCTCCTCCCTCCTCCTCCTCCCTCCTCCTGTCCTCCTCCTCCCCCTCTCCCTCCCCTCCTCCCTCCTCCTCCTCCTCTCCCCACATCCCCCCCCTCCCCTCCCCTCCTCTCCCTTCCCCTCTCCTCTCCACTCCTCCCCCTCCCCTCTCCCCTCCTATCCCCTCTCTCCCCCTCTCCTCTTCCCACCTCCCCCTCCTCTCCTTCCCCTCTCCTCCTCTCCTCTCCTCTCCTCCCCCTTCTCCTCTCCCCACCCTCCCTCTCCTCCTCCTCCTCCCCTCCCCTCCTCTCCACCTCCCCCTCTCCCTTCCCCTCTCCTCCTCTCCTCTCCTCCCTCCCCTCCCCCCTCCTCCTCCTCCCCCCCTCCTCCTCCTCTCCTCTCCTCTCCTCTCCTCTCCACTCCTCCCCCCCCTCTCCTCTCCACTCCCCCCCTTCCCCTCTCCTCCCTCTCCTCTCCCCCCTCCTCCCTCTCCTCCCCTCCCCTCCTCCCCTCCTCCTCCTCTCCCCTCCCCACCTCTCCTCCTCTCCACCTCCCCTCCCCTCTCCTCCTCCCCCTCTCCTCTCCCCCTCCCTCTCCCTCTCCTCTCCTCCTCTCCTCTCCCCACCTCCTCTCCCCACCCTCCCTCCCCTCCCTCCCCTCTCCTCCTCTCCTCTCCCCACCTCCTCCTCCTCTCCTCTCCCTCCTCCCCTCTCCCCCCTCCTCCTCTCCTCTCCTCTCCCCTCCTCTCCCTCCCCTCTCCTCCCCTCTCCTCTCCCTCCCCCCCTCCTCCTCTCCTCTCCACTCCCTCCCCTCCCTCCCTCCTCATCTCCCCCACCTCCTCCTCTCCTCTCCTCTCCCCTCCCCCTCCTCTCCTCCTCCTCCTCCTCCTCCCCACCTCCTCCTCCCCCCTCTCTCCTCTCCTCTCCTCACCTCCTCCTCTCCTCTCCCTCCTCCCCCCATCTCTCCCCCTCCCTCATCTCCCCACCTCCTCCTCTCCTCTCCTCTCCCCCTCTCTCCTCTCTCCTCCTCTCCTCTCCTCTCCTCCTCCTCCTCTCCCCTCCTCTCCCCCCTCCCCTCTCCTCTCCCCCTCCTCTCCTCCTCCCCCCTCCTCTCCTCTCCCCCTCCTCCTCTCCTCTCCTCCTCCTCCCTCTCCCCCCTCCCTCTCTCTCCTCTCCTCCTCCTCCTCTCCTCTCCTCTCCCCCCTCCCTCCCCCTCCTCCTCCCCCTCTCCTCTCCTCTCCCTCTCCTCCCCCTCCCCTCCTCCCCACTCCTCCTCTCCTCCTCTCCTCCTCTCCCCTCCCACCTCTCCTCTCCTCCTCCCCCTCCCCTCTCTCCCCACTCCTCCTCCTCCCTCTCTCCTCTCCTCACCTCTCCCCCTCCCCCCTCCTCCTCCTCTCCTCCTCTCCTCTCCCCTCTCCTCCTCCTCCCCCCTCTCCTCTCCCTCTCCTCCCCCTCTCCTCTCCTCCCTCTCCTCTCCTCCCCTCCTCTCCTCTCCTCCCCACCTCCTCTCCCTCCTCCTCCTCCTCCTCCCCCTCTCCTCTCCTCCCCTCCTCACCTCCCCTCTCCTCCTCTCCCTCTCCCCACCTCCTCCTCTCCCTCTCCTCCTCTCCTCCCTCTCCCCCTCTCCCCCTCTCCTCCTCCCCTCCCCTCTCCCTCTCCTCTCCTCTCCCCTCCTCCTCTCCTCTCCTCTCCCCACCTCCTCCTCCTCTCCCTCTCTCCTCTCTCCTCCCCCTCCTCTCCTCCCTCCTCTCCTCTCCTCCCCTCTCCTCTCCCTCCCTCCTCTCCTCTCCTCTCCTCCCCTCTCCTCCCCTCCCTTCCCCTCCTCTCCTCCTCTCCTCCCCCTCTCCTCTCCCCCACCTCCTCTCCTCCTCTCCTCTCCTCCCCTCTCCTTCCCTCCTCTCCTCTCTCCCCTCCCTCCTCCCCCTCTCTCCCCTCCCCCTCCTCCTCTCCTCTCCCCCTCTCCCCTCCCCCTCTCCTCTCCCCCACCTCCTCTCCCTCTCTCCTCCTCTCTCCCCCTCCTCTCCTCTCCTCTCCCTCTCCCTCCCCCTCTCCTCCTCTCCCCTCCCCTCTCTCCTCCTCCCCCTCCCCTCTCCTCTCCTCCTCTCCTCTCCTCCTCTCCCACCTCCTCCTCCTCTCTCCCCCTCCCTCCTCTCTCTCCCCACCTCCTCCTCTCCTCTCCCTCTCCCTCCTCCCCTCTCCCCTCTCCCCTCTCCCCCTCTCCTCTCCTCCCTCCTCCCTCCCCCTCCCCTCCTCCCCTCCTCCTCTCCTCCTCTCCTCTCCCCTCCCCCTCCCCTCTCCCCACTCCTCCTCTCCTCTCCTCTCCCCTCTCCCTCTCCTCCCTCTCTCCTCTCCTCTCCCCTCCCCCCTCCCTCTCCCCCTCCTCCTCTCCCTCCTCTCTCCCCTCCCCCTCCCCTCTCCCCTCTCCTCCTCTCCTCTCCTCTCCTCCCTCTCCTCCTCCCCCACTCCTCCTCTCCCTCTCCTCCCCTCCCTCTCCCCTCCCCCCTCTCTCTCCTCTCCTCTCCCTCCCCCTCCCCTCTCCTCCCTCCTCCTCCCCCTCCTCTCCTCTCCTCCCCCCCCTCCTCTCCCCCTCCCTCCTCTCCTCTCCTCTCCCCTCCCCCCTCCCCTCTCCCCCTCCTCCTCTCCTCCTCTCCTCTCCTCTCCTCCCCTCCCCTCCCCTCCCTCCCCTCCCTCCTCTCCTCCTCTCCCTCCTCTCCCCTCTCCCCTCCTCTTCCCTCCTCCCCTCCCTCCTCCTCCTCCCCTCTCCTCTCCTCTCCCCTCCCCCTCCCCCTCTCCCCCTCCCTCCTCTCCTCTCCTCTCCCCCCCCTCCCCTCTCCCCTCTCCTCCTCCTCCTCTCCTCCTCCCTCTCCTCCCCTCCCCCTCCCCTCTCCTCTCCCCTCCCCTCTCCTCCTCTCTCTCCTCCTCTCTATGATCTGTGCTATAGATCAGATCTGTATTGTTTGCTTCCAGCCCCTGTCAGTGTCAGTGATTCATGGTGGTTTTCTGGCCTGACTTTGAGAGTCCCCTATTCCACCCTATTCCTTATATAGTGCACTACATTTAACCAGAGTCTTATGGAGTGTGAGCCTGGTCTAAAGTAGTGCACTACATAGGGAATAGGGTGCCATTTGGGACACATCCCAGGCTGGGTTGTTGGAATGTGGCTAAGCAGTAGGCTTATCCATAAGGCTGTCATCTCTCTACAGGAGCACTGCTGGCTTTGAACACAATCCACCGGCCAAATACCATACAGGATCACCAAGGGGGAGAGCTACTGTGATGTGATGAGACCTGGTCCCTCTATTGTTCGCCTCTGCCCGAGGACAGGCTCATGTTCTCCTCCCTAGGTCTATTTTGGACTTCTCTGATCTGGCAGCTCCAGACGTCCAGGCCAGCGGTCGGTAGGTGACATGTTCTCCTCCCTAGTTCTATTTTGGACTGATCTGGCAGCTCCAGACGTCCAGGCCAGCGGTCGGTACTCCAGACGTCCAGGCCAGCGGTCGGTAGGTGACATCATGTTCTCCTCCCTAGGTCTATTTTGGACTGATCTGGCAGCTCCAGACGTCCAGGCCAGCGGTCGGTACTCCAGACGTCCAGGCCAGCGGTCGGTACTCCAGACGTCCAGGCCAGCGGTCGGTACTCCAGACGTCCAGGCCAGCGGTCGGTACTCCAGACGTCCAGGCCAGCGGTCGGTAGGTGACGTGTGTTGTCCCGTCAGGCTGTCCACCTATAGAACTCCAGCCTGGTCCCAGATCTGTTCCTGTTGTCTTGCTAACTCCCAGTTGTGTTAAGTACTTCAAGTAAAAAATACTTGAAAGTACTACTTAAGTAGTCTGTACTTTAATTTACTATTTATATTTTTGACAACTTTTACTTCACTACATTCCTAAAGGAAATTATTAACTTTTTACACCTTACATTTTGAATGCTTAGCAGGACAGAAAACTGGTCTAATTCACACACATCCCTACTGCCTCTGATATTTTAGCAAATACATTTATTTTTGAAACTGAAGTATATTTAAAACCAAATACTTGTATACTTTTACTCAAGTAGTATTTTACTGGGTGACTTTCACTTTTACTTGAGTCATTTTCTATTAAGGTAACTTTACTTTTACTCAAGTGTGACAATTGCATACCTTTTCCACCACTATTAACTCCTCTGGTCTTTCTAATTCCATTGCCATAGGAGTTGGCAAGACAGCACAAACAGATCTGGGGACCAGGCTAGCCTCCTCTGATGAAGAGATGAAGAGTAGATGAGATGACATGTGAAGGTGTTTGGGATTACAGTCTGCGCTGAGTCATTTCTGACTGCTATAGGGATTATGGTGTCGGCCAGGCATTGTCCGGAAGAAATATGTCCCATTGAGTGATTAGGAGTTTCCACAGACTGCTATTCTCGTCTCTCTGTAAAATCAGACTGGACAGGTGTGTGTGTGTGTGTGTGTGTGAGATTGAGGAGATAGGAGGTTTAGGTGGGTGAAGAGAGTAAGAGAGTGAATGTGTCAGTGTGAATGAGAGAAACACCAAACTACTGGTCCTCTCACTGTCTCTGAGAGCTCTACAATGCATGTCAATCATTCTATTGCTATTCCATTTTAGTTCCCTTTACTCGTTTCCTTTACTAGGCTTACACAGGCACTGTCTCATAGAAGGCCATGAAGTGATAATATCGTTGGAACCAATGAGGAAGTACTATTGATTGGTCAATGTTACTATTTAGTTACTATACATCCCTTCTCGCATGGTCAACTAGCACCAACCCTCCAGGTCCCCTAACCCTCCATGTCCCCTAACCCTCCATGTCCCCTAACCCTCCAGGTCCCCTAACCCTCCATGTCCCCTAACCCTCCATGTCCCCTAACCCTCCAGGTCCCCTAACCCTCCATGTCCCCTAACCCTCTATGTTCCTTAACCCCCATCTACCCATCCACCCACCCTACCTCCGTGGGTATGTCCTGTCCTCACCTGTGATGAGGGCCTCAGCGGTGGTCATGTGCATCAGGGCTCCGTCGCTGAGGGGCCAGTTGTCAGGGTCCAGTTTCAGAGCCCCAAGGCCCCCCAGAGAGGCCAGCTCTTCCTGGATCTGTGTCCCAGAGGGGCAGCTCTCCCAGCGGCCCTTACGGTAGCCCAGCGCGTCCCCCACCCCCGCTAGGACCATACCAGCCTGGAACTTCTCCATGAGGGTTAGGGTTCAGATGCCCACCAACCCGGACTAAAACAAAGGATGGGCTGTAATGTAGGTTTCAATAGGAAGACCGACTGACTGACGCAGCTAGAGGACACAGGCTCTAGGTAAACAGAGTCTCTCTACGGGTTATAGACAACACAGGCTCCAGGTAGACAGAGTCTCTCAGAAACAGTCTGACTCCCAAGACACTATAGTCCTCTTCTAGAAGCCTGAGATAGTGTTCCTCTGGTTAAACAGACAGAGCTTCTAGAAGCCTGAGATAGTGTTCCTCTGGTTAAACAGACAGAGCTTCTAGAAGCCTGAGATAGTGTTCCTCTGGTTAAACAGACAGAGCTTCTAGAAGCCTGAGATAGTGTTCCTCTGGTTAAACAGACAGAGCTTCTAGAAGCCTGAGATAGTGTTCCTCTGGTTAAACAGACAGAGCTTCTAGAAGCCTGAGATAGTGTTCCTCTGGTTAAACAGACAGAGCTTCTAGAAGCCTGAGATAGTGTTCCTCTGGTTAAACAGACAGAGCTTCTCCTCAGCCACTGTCCGTCCGGTCCACCTAGAAGGCTCTCTGACGCTGTCACACGCTGTGTTGCTCTCTGGTCTGGTAATCCAATGGTGTGTCCTTCCTAAACTTGATGGGGACGTGCAGTGGTTGGATCTCTCTTTTTAACTGTGAACGGTAGCAGTCCAGTTCAGTCCCCACCCCCATAGCTCTGAGCTCATCTATCAGCCTAATCACCAGTCACTCTCTCTCACTCAGTCTAACACACATCTTTATCTGCAGCCTCTGTGAGTGTAGAGGCACTGGGCTGTGATCAGGTGTCTCCTAAAAAGGCAATACCCTCGTCCCCAGAACTCCAGGGCTACTGCCAGGGCTGGAGGGTTAGAGGGCTGGGGGGTTAGAGGGCTGGAGGAAGGGAGGATAGGAGGGTTAGAGGACTGGGGGGGTTAGAGGGCTGGAGGAAGGGAGGATAGGGAGGGTTAGAGGACTGGGGGGTTAGAGGCTGGAGGAAGGGAGGATAGGAGGGTTAGAGGACTGGGGGGTTAGAGGGCTGGAGGAAGGGAGGATAGGAGGGTTAGAGGACTGGGGGGTTAGAGGGCTGGAGGAAGGGAGGGGATAGGAGGGTTAGAGGACTGGGGGGTTAGAGGGCTGGAGGAAGGGAGGATAGGAGGGTTAGGAGAGGACTGGGGGGGTTAGAGGGCTGGAGGAAGGGAGGATAGGAGGGTTAGAGGACTGGGGGGGGTTAGAGGGCTGGAGGAAGGGAGGATAGGAGGGTTAGAGGAGGAGGGAAGGGGGGGGGGTTAGAGGGCTGGAGGAAGGGAGGATAGAGGAGGGTTAGAGAGGACTGGGGGGTTAGAGGGCTGGAGGAAGGGAGGATAGGGAGGGTTAGAGGACTGGGGGTTAGAGGGCTGGAGGAAGGGAGGATAGAGGGGAGGGTTAGAGGACTGGGGGTTAGAGGGCTGGAGGAAGGGAGGATAGGAGGGTTAGAGGACTGGGGGGTTGGGGTTAGAGGGCTGGAGGAAGGGAGGATAGGAGGGTTAGAGGACTGGGGGGGGGTTAGAGGGCTGGAGGAAGGGAGGATAGGAGGGTTAGAGGACTGAGGGGGGTTAGGGGCTGGAGGAAGGGAGGATAGGAGGGTTAGAGGACTGGGGGTTAGAGGGCTGGGGGTTAGAGGACTGGAGGTTAGAGGGCTGAGGGTTAGGTGGGCTGGAGGGTTAGAGGGCTGGGGGTTAGAGGGCTGGAGGGGTAAGAGGGTTAGAGTGTAAGAGGGTGGAGGAGGGCTGGAGGGCTGGGGGATAGAGAGGACTGGAGGGTTAGAGAGGAGGGCTGGAGGAGGTTAGGAGGGCTGGACTGGGGGGGTTAGAGGGCTGGAGGGTTAGAGGGCTGGAGGTTAGAGGGCTGGAGGGTTAGAGGACTGGAGTGTTAGAGGGTTGGAGTGTTAGGAGAGGGTTGGAGGGCTGGAGTGTTAGAGGGTTGGAGGTTAGAGGGCTGGGGGTTAGAGGGCTGGAGGAAGGGGGAGGATAGAGGCTGGGTTAGAGGACTGGAGGGAGGCTGGAGGGTTAGAGGGAGAGGGCTGGGGGTTAGAGGGCTGGGGGTGAGAGGGCTGGAGGGTTAGAGGGCTGGAGGGTTAGAGGACTGGTGGGTTAGAGGACTGGGGGTGAGAGGACTGGGGGTTAGAGGGCTGGAGGAAGGGGATGATAGGAGGGTTAGAGAGGACTGGGGGTTAGAGGGCTGGAGGAAGGGAGGATACTGGAGGGTTAGAGGACTGGGGGTTAGAGGGCTGGAGGAAGGGGAGGATAGGAGGGCAGAGGACTGAGGGGGGTTAGAGGGCTGGGGGTTAGAGGGCTGGGGGTTAGAGGGCTGAGGGTTAGAGGACTGGAGGGTTAGAGGGTTGGAGGTTAGAGGGCTGGAGGGGGCTGGAGGGTTAGAGGGCTGGGGGTTAGAGGGCTGGAGGGTTAGGAGGAGTGTTAGAGGGCTGGAGGTTAGAGGGCTGGAGGTTAGAGGGCTGGAGGGTTAGAGGGACTGGAAGGGAGGTTAGGAGGGCTGGAGGGTTAGAGGGCTGGAGGGTTAGAGGGCTGGAGGGTTAGAGGGCTGGAGGGTTAGAGGGCTGGGGGGTTAGAGGGCTGGGGGTTAGAGGGCTGGGGGTTAGAGGGCTGGGGGTTAGAGGGCTGGTGGGTTAGAGTGCTGGAGGGTTAGAGGGCTGGGGGGTTAGAGGGCTGGAGGGTTAGAGGGCTGGAGGGTTAGAGGGCTGGAGGGTTAGAGGGCTGGGGGTTAGAGTGCTGGAGGGTTAGAGGGCTGGGGGGTTAGAGGACTGGGGGTTAGAGGGCTGGAGGGTTAGAGGACTGGGGGGTTAGAGGGCTGGAGGGTAGGCTCTGCATCAGATGGACCAGTAGGTCTAGTGTTGAGACCCCTTCCTTCCTTCATTCCCCACTGGGGCAGGATAAGACTGGTGTGTTATTAAGCCCCCTCCCCTCATCACCTCTAAACCCTCTCTCATCCTCACCAACAACAAACCAACCCCCTCCCTCACAACCCCCCCCCCCCTCATCCTTAACCTTTGCACCTAAACTGTCCCTAAAAGCTTCCCACCCTCTCATTCTCAACGGCGCTGCCCGTGCGCTCACAGACGCCATAATGGGACAGAGATAACGTTGTGATCTCTTAACATCTCTGTGTTTGGGGCACATTCTCTGTGATGCACTAATCTTTATGAAACTTTCAACAGAACAGATGGATCCAAAGTCTCGTTCCATTTTTTGTTAAAAACAACATGCTTTATTGACGGGGCCTTCTGTTGTTCAAAACAAAGTCATGTAGAACGTCTCCGTAGCAGAACGATGACGAATGTTTTAAATGCTTTTTCTTTTCTCTCAGTGAAAATAATAGTGAATATGAGTAAAGCTCAGACGGTCAACACATTGGACACTCTCTCAGCGCGTACCGTAGTGTAGGAAGTTCAGAGGACGTCTCTCTCCCTCTCTTCCATAGTCTCTGTCTTCTCCTGTCGATACACATCAACACTGAACAGAATGTTTTCATTACCCCCCCCCCCCAGATGTGAGTGCAATAGAATGTTTTCATTACCCCCCCAGATGTGAGTGCAATTGTCTAAGAACATGTGGCATAACAAGTGGAACTTAAAACATACCTCCCAAATAGCACCCTATTCCCTACATAGTGCACAACGTTAAGGTGCCATTTGGGAGACAGACGAGGCGCAGTCCAAAATCTCAGGAACATTTCCGGAGAATGAAGCAGAACTTCTGTTACCTGCTGTGTCAGAGGATGTCTGTTACTGAGATGTTCCGTGTGTGTGTGTAGCTGTTGACATGTCTCAGTAGCTATAACCACACAGAGTTGACATGTCTCAGTCTGGTCTGATGATGTACTATAACCACACAGAGTGTGTGTGTGTGTGCGTGTGTGTGTGTAGTAGACGTGTCTCAGTCTGGTCTGATGATGTACTATAACCACACAGAGAGTGTGTGTGTGTGTGTGTGTGTGTGTGTGTGTGTGTGTGTGTGTAGTAGACGTGTCTCAGTCTGGTCTGATGATGTACTGTAACATTCACTTCACTGGGCTGGCTAGCAGTAACCCATGACGACCAACCAAAACAACACAAACAACTGAAACGGTTTAAAAACAAAGAACTGGGGTGTGTTGACAAGCATTTCGCTGCACCTGCAATAACATCTGCTAAACACGTGTATGTGACCAATAACATTAGACTTGATTTAAACTGCTGCTGTAGACTGAATATGATTCATAGATTCAACTACATACAGTGTTGTAGACTGAATACGATTCATAGATTCAACTATGAACTATATACAGTGCTGTAGACTGAATACGATTCATAGATTCAACTACATACAGTGTTGTAGACTGAATACGATTCATAGATTCAACTATGAACTATATACAGTGCTGTAGACTGAATACGATTCATAGATTCAACTACATACAGAGTTGTAGACTGAATATGATTCATAGATTCAACTATGAACAGTGTTGTAGACTGAATATGATTCATAGATTCAACTATGAACTATATACAGTGTTGTAGACTGAATACGATTCATAGATTCAACTATGAACTATATACAGTGTTGTAGACTGAATATGATTCATAGATTCAACTATGAACTATATACAGTGTTGTAGACTGAATATGATTCATAGATTCAACTATGAACAGTGTTGTAGACTGAATACGATTCATAGATTCAACTATGAACTATATACAGTGTTATAGACTGAATACGATTCATAGATTCAACTATGAATTATATACAGTGTTGTAGACTGAATATGATTCATAGATTCAACTATGAACTATATACAGAGTTGTAGACTGAATATGATTCATAGATTCAACTATGAACTATATACAGTGTTGTAGACTGAATACGATTCATAGATTCAACTATGAACTATATACAGAGTTGTAGACTGAATATGATTCAACTATGAACTATATACAGTGTTGTAGACTGAATATGATTCATAGATTCAACTATGAACTATATACAGTGTTGTAGACTGAATATGATTCAACTATGAACTATATACAGTGTTGTAGACTGAATATGATTCATAGATTCAACTATGAACTATATACAGCTTTGTAGACTGAATACGATTCGTAGATTCAACTATGAACTATATACAGAGTTGTAGACTGAATATGATTCAACTATGAACTATATACAGTGTTATAGACTGAATATGATTCATAGATTCAACTATATACAGAGTTGTAGACTGAATACGATTCATAGACTGAACTTCCTGTGCGTTGCTTGTGAAAATAAAATAACTGCCAGACCAACAGTCAAGGTCTCTGGTGATGTGAACAGTTACAAACAAACCAACTCAAATCAAACAGAAAGGAGACATGGCGCATCCCAAATGGGCAAACCTGTTCCCTATATAGTGCACTACTTTTTGACCAGTACTATACAGGGAATAGGGTACAGTTTGGGACACGCACTAGAAATCTGTGGACCTCGTACGTATTTCAAATACTTCTTCCTCTCTCTCACGATTATAAATGTCATCGTGTCTTCGTTATATTGTATCATATTCATTATTCTAAAATGGTATATCTATACATGAATCCTATGGTCACAGTCTGTTCCAACTGTAGCCATAGTATTTCTGCTGGTGTTGAGCTTTAAAGCATGCTGCTCTGTCGGTCCGGTTCTATCTGAATACCAAAGTGGATCTGAACTGGGCCTGTATTCCTAAAGCGTCTCAGAGTAGGTCCTCTCTGGTCCTCTCGCTCACTATGATCTAAAAGGCTAACCTGATCCCAGATCAGTACTAGGATCTGGTCCTCTCTAATATCCATTATGATCTAAAAGGTTAACCTGATCCCAGATCAGCACTAGGATCTGGTCCTCTCTAGTATTCATTATTATCTAAAAGGCTAAACTGATCCCAGGTCAGCACTCCTACGCTTTGTGGATATAGACCCTGAACCTCACACATATTAACAACAAAACTGACCCAACTTTTACACTTTAGATTGAAATGGAAGCAGAACATTACACTGACGTTGGATTGGATGAGAACATTGGATGACGACCACACCCCTCACCTCTGATTCGATGAGAAGAAACTCAATGATAATAATAAAAAAAGTTGTTGTTGTTCCTCCGTCCAGCCGCTTAACCAGAAACACATGCAGAACCTCCGAGCTCCTAGTTCATCCACCATGGGCCGGCAGAGACGTCTTACTACTGTGGGTTCAGACCACAGGAGGTTGGTGGCACCTTCATTGGGGAGGACAGGTTCGTGGTAATGACTGGATCTGAATCAGTGGAATGGTATCAAATACATCAAACACATGGTTTCCATGGTTTCCAGGTGTTTGATGCTGTTCCATTCGCTCCGTTCCAGACATTATGATGAGCCGTCCTCCTCTCAGCAGCCTCCACTGGATCAAATATCACACCATTCTGTCTGTCTGCTGCAGAGAGCAAACCGTCCGCCCCTCTCTGCCGTTCTGTTTGCTCTCCCTGGTCGTTCTTTAGTAAGGAGGGGGCGGGGGCGGGGGGGGCTGCAGCTAGGGGGGGTGGGACCAGAGCACCAGTTCTAGAATCTATAGACACGCCCACTGATCTGATGGTGGCTGGTGTATGGGTACTGTAGTCGTTGGCCGATCAGTCTGATCCAGCTAGCCAATGGGAGCAGAGCTCATAGCTCCGCGACGATCCCACCCCCTGCTAACAGCCCGCCTCCCGGAGTGACTCAGTCCCAAAACAAAGAAAAAGATAACTTCCTCTTCCTGTTGTTGTTTTCCTTCTCTCCGATTGGCTGTCATGTCGCTCCCCGGCCCCTGATTGGCAGCTCAGTCTCACAAACTTGGACAGTCTTGTAGAAGTCTCTTTTTGGCTGGTGTGTATAAAATCGTCAGCCCCTGCTGGGAACTGGGTATGACCTATATGGTTTTACGCTTGCCCCCTGTCACGATTGGCCGGGCAAATTCCACAAAGTCGTCGATGAGGACAGGCCAAGCTCCTGAGTGGGCAGAAAAGGGTCACATGATTAGCTGCATGGTAAGTGATTGGCAGAAATGTTTTAATAGGTGATTGCGCTGTATGGTAGTAGGTAGAAGTCAAGTCCCAATCCCTAACTGATGACTCCAGGTCAGATCTTAGTCATATGCCTAGTGGTTATGGGGGTAGAGGAATCCTGGATCTAAGGTCAGGGTGGGCAGGGTGTGGATTAGTGTATGTTTTATTGGTCCTACAGAAATGTTTGTCTGCGTTTCAAATGGCACCCTAATCCGTATCTAGTTCACTATGGGCCCTGGTCAAAAGTAGAGCACAGGAAAAGGTGCCACTTGGGACCCATCCTTAATAGGTGGTTATATCTCACCTTCCTCGTCGTAGTTGGACATGTCGTCTGCAATCATGTTGCCAAAGTCCAGTAGCAGGTTCCACGTGTCTTTGGGGATCGACCGCTTATGATGCTCCTGCATTAATCACACAGATAGATGACATCAGAGATTATGATGCTCCTGCATTAATCACACAGATAGATGACATCAGAGATTATGATGCTCCTGCATTAATCACACAGATAGATGACATCAGAGATTATGATGCTCCTGCATTAATCACACAGATAGATGACATCAGAGATTATGATGCTCCTGCATTAATCACACAGATAGATGACATCAGAGATTATGATGCTCCTGCATTAATCACACAGATAGATGACATCAGAGATTATGATGCTCCTGCATTAATCACACAGATAGATGACATCAGAGATTATGATGCTCCTGCATTAATCACACAGATAGATGACATCAGAGATTATGATGCTCCTGCATTAATCACACAGATAGATGACATCAGAGATTATGATGCTCCTGCATTAATCACACAGATAGATGACATCACCAGAGACTATCAACACATGGAGGAAACACCTAGACTCTGTCCAGAGTAGTATATTATTTAGGGAATAGCCATTAATACAGACTGGCATCCACTCACCAATAGAAACCTGTTCCAGAGGTCCAGGAACTTGAATCGACCAGTTAGAACCAGGTTCCAGTAGGCCACAGCCATCTCCAGGTCTGATACAGAGAGTAGAGGGGTTAGTAACACCATCAGTAGGCTACAGCCATCTCCAGGTCTGATACAGAGAGTAGAGGGGTTAGTAACACCATCAGTAGGCTACAGCCATCTCCAGGTCTGATACAGAGAGTAGAGGGGTTAATAACACCATCAGTAGACTACAGTCATCTTAACCTGGAAGCCAGCCGCACCAATGTGTCGGAGGAAACACCATGCACCTGGTGACCGTGTCAGCGTGCACTGCACCCGGCCCATCACAGGAGTCACTAGAGCGCGATGGGAAATGGACATCCCGGGCCGACCAAACCCTCCCCTAACCCAGACGACGCTGGGCCTATTGTGTGCTGCCTCATGAGTCTCCCGGTCGCGGCCGGCTGCGACACAGCCTGGGATGGAATCCGGGTCTGTAGTGACGCCTCAACACTGCGATGCAGTGCCTTGGAAAGCTGAGCCACTCGGGAGGGTGTTATGTTTTTCTGTTGTTTCTATGGAGTCGGAATAGTTTGATAACATAACTGCTGACCTTGGAGTTAGTGTGTGAACGAATGAGAGAGCGACAGAGATAAAGAGAGAGAGAGAGCGACAGAGATAGAGAGAGAGAGAGCGACAGAGATAGAGAGAGAGAGAGAGAGAGACGACAGAGAGAGAGAGAGAGAGAGAGAGAGAGAGAGCGACAGAGACAAAGAGAGAGAGAGAGAGAGAGAGCGACAGAGACAAAAAGAGAGAGAGAGAGAGAGAGCGACAAAGAGACAAAGAGAGAGAGAGAGAGAGAGCAGACAGAGACAAAAGAGACAAAAGAGAGAGAGAGAGAGAGAGCGACAGAGACAAAGAGAGAGAGAGAGAGAGAGAGCGACAGAGACAAAGAGAGAGAGAGAGAGAGAGCGACAGAGACAAAGAGAGAGAGAGAGAGAGAGCGACAGAGACAAAGAGACAAAGAGAGAGAGAGAGAGAGCGACAGAGACAAAGAGAGAGAGAGAGAGAGAGCGACAGAGACAAAGAGACAAAGAGAGAGAGAGCGACAGAGATAAAGAGAGAGAGAGAGAGAGCGACAGAGATAAAGAGAGAGATAAGAGAGAGCCAGAGACAAAAGAGAGAGAGACAAAGAGAGAGCGACAGAGACAAAGAGAGAGAGAGAGAGAGCGACAGAGACAAAGAGAGAGAGAGAGAGCGACAGAGACAAAGAGAGAGAGAGAGAGCGACAGAGACAAAGAGAGAGAGAGAGAGAGCGACAGAGACAAAGAGAGAGAGAGAGAGCGACAGAGACAAAGAGAGAGAGAGAGAGCGACAGAGACAAAGAGAGAGAGAGAGAGAGAGAGAGAGAGCGACAGAGATAAAGAGAGAGCGACAGAGATAAGAGAGAGCCAGAGACAAAGAGAGAGAGAGCGACAGAGACAAAGAGAGAGAGAGAGAGAGAGCGATAGAGACAAAGAGAGAGAGAGCGACAGAGACAAAGAGAGAGAGAGCGACAGAGACAAAGAGAGAGAGAGAGCGACAGAGACAAAGAGAGAGAGAGAGCGACAGAGACAAAGAGAGAGAGAGAGCGACAGAGACAAAGAGAGAGAGAGAGAGCGACAGAGACAAAGCGAGAGAGAGAGAGCGACAGAGACAAAGAGGGAGAGCGACAGAGACAAAAGAGGGAAGAGAGAGAGCGACAGAGACAAAGAGGGAGAGAGAGAGCGACAGAGACAAAGAGGGAGAGAGAGAGCGACAGAGACAAAGAGGAGAGAGAGAGCGACAGAGACAAAGAGGACAAGAGAGAGAGAGCGACAGAGACAAAGAGAGAGAGAGAGAAGCGACAGAGACAAAGAGAGAGAGAGCAAAGAGAGAGAGACAAAGAGAGAGAGAGAGAGAGCGACAGAGACAGAGAGAGAGAGAGAGAGAGCGACAGAGACAGAGAGACAAAGAGAGAGAGAGCGACAGAGACAAAGAGAGAGAGAGAGACAAAGAGAGAGAGCGACAGAGACAAAGAGAGAGAGAGAGAGCGACAGAGACAAAGAGAGAGAGAGAGAGAGCGACAGAGACAAAGAGACAAAGAGAGAGAGAGCGACAGAGATAAAGAGAGAGAGAGAGAGAGCGACAGAGACAAAGAGAGAGAGAGAGAGAAAAGAGAGAGAGAGAGACAAAGAGAGAGCGACAGAGACAAAAGAGAGAGAGAGAGAGAGCGACAGAGACAAAAAGAGAGACAGAGACAAAGAGGGAGAGCGACAGAGAGGGAAAGAGAGAGAGAGAGAGCGACAGAGACAAAGAGAGAGAGAGAGCGACAGAGACAAAGAGAGAGAGACAAAGAGCGACAGAGACAAAGAGAGAGAGAGAAGCGACAGAGACAAAGAGAGAGAGAGAAGCGACAGAGACAAAGAGCGACAGAGACAAAGAGAGAGAGCGACAGAGACAAAGAGAGAGAGAGCGACAGAGACAAAGAGACAGAGAGAGAGCGACAGAGACAAAGAGAGAGAGAGCGACAGAGACAAAGAGGAGAGAGAGAGAGCGACAGAGACAAAGAGAGAGAGAGAGCGACAGAGACAAAGAAGAGAGAGAGCGACAGAGACAAAGAGAGAGAGAGAGCGACAGAGACAAAGAGGGAGAGAGAGAGACAGAGACAAAGAGAGAGAGACAAGTTGACAGAGACAAAGAGAGAGAGAGAGAGCGACAGAGACAAAGAGAGAGGACAGAGACAGAGAGAGAGACAGAGACAAAGAGACAAGAGGAAAGAGAGAGCGACAGAGAAAAAGAGAGAGAGAGAGAGAGAGAGCGACAGAGACAAAGAGAGAGAGAGAGACAGAGACAAAGAGAGAGAGAGCGACAGAGACAGAAGAGAGAGAGAGCGACAAAGAGACAAAGCGAGAGATTAAGAGAGAGAGCGACAGAGACAAAGAGAGAGAGAGAGCAAAGAGACAAAGAGGGAGAGAGAGAGAGCGACAGAGACAAAGAGAGAGAGAGCAGAGACAAAAAGAGAGAGCGACAGAGACAAAAAGAGAGCGAAACAGAGACAAAGAGAGAGAGAGAGAGCGACAGAGACAAAGAGAGAGAGAGAGAGAGCGACAGAGACAAAGACGAGAGAGAGCGACAGAGACAGAG